>NW_027142105.1:10000-127500 GCF_036365525.1 Heterodontus francisci | reverse complement strand
ATTCAGAGACAGGAGGCGGTCTACTCATCCCGCGAGTGTGTGATACAGAGACAGGGGGCGCTCCACTCATCCCCTGAGTCTGTGATAAAGAGACAGGCGGCGGTCTACTCATCTCCTGAGTCTGTGATACAGAGACAGGGGGCGGTCTACGCATCCCATGAGTCTGTTGTACAGAGACAGGTGGCGGTCTACTCATCCCCTAAATCTGTGACACAGAGACAGGGGGCAGTCTACTCATCCCGCGAGTGTGTGATACAGAGACAGGGTGCGGTCCACTCACCCACTGAGTATGAGATACAGAGACAGGGGGCGGTCTACTCATCCCCTGAGTCTGAGATACAGAGACAGGGGGCGGTCTACTCATCCCCTGAGTCTGAGATACAGAGACAGGGGGCGGTCTACTCATCCACTGTGTCTGAGATACAGAGACTGGGTGCGGTCTACTCATCCCCTGGGTCTGAGATACAGAGACAGGGTGCGGTCTTCTCACCCACTGAGTATGAGATACAGAGACAGGCGGTGATCTACTCATCCCCTGAGTCTGAGATACAGAGACAGGGGGCGGTCTACTCACCCACTGAGTATGAGATACAGAGACAGGCGGCGGTCTACTCATCTCCTGAGTCTGTGATACAGAGACAGGGGGCGGTCTACGCATCCCATGAGTCTGTTGTACAGAGACAGGTGGCGGTCTACTCATCCCCTAAATCTGTGACACAGAGACAGGGGGCAGTCTACTCATCCCGCGAGTGTGTGATACAGAGACAGGGTGCGGTCCACTCACCCACTGAGTATGAGATACAGAGACAGGGGGCGGTCTACTCATCCCCTGAGTCTGAGATACAGAGACAGGGGGCGGTCTACTCATCCCCTGAGTCTGAGATACAGAGACAGGGGGCGGTCTACTCATCCACTGTGTCTGAGATACAGAGACTGGGTGCGGTCTACTCATCCCCTGGGTCTGAGATACAGAGACAGGGTGCGGTCTTCTCACCCACTGAGTATGAGATACAGAGACAGGCGGTGATCTACTCATCCCCTGAGTCTGAGATACAGAGACAGGGGGCGGTCTACTCACCCACTGAGTATGAGATGCAGAGACAGGCGGCGATCTACTCATCTCCTGAGTCTGTGATACAGAGACAGGGGGCGGTCTACGCATCCCATGAGTCTGTTGTACAGAGACAGGTGGCGGTCTACTCACCCACTGAGTATGAGATACAGAGACAGGCGGTGATCTACTCATCCCCTGAGTCTGAGATACAGAGACAGGGGGCGGTCTACTCACCCACTGAGTATGAGATACAGAGACAGGCGGCGATCTACTCATCTCCTGAATCTGTGATACAGAGACAGGGGGCGGTCTACGCATCCCATGAGTCTGTTATACAGAGACAGGAGGCGGTCAATTCATCTCCTGAGTCTGAGATACAGAGACAAGGGGCAGTCGACTCAACCCCTGAGTGTGTGATGCAGAGACAGGGGGTGGTCTAATCATCACCTGAGTATCAGATACAGAGACAAGGGGCAGTCTACTCATCCCCTGAGTGTGTGAATCAGAGAAAGGGGGGCGGTCTACTCATCCCCTGAATGTGTGATACGGAGACAGGGGGTGGTCGACTCATCCCCTTAGTCTGTGTACAGAGACAGGGGGCGGTCTACTCTTACCCTGAGTCTGTGATACAGACACAGGGGGCGGTCTACTCATCCCCTGAGTATGGGATACTGAGACTGGGGCAGTCTACTCTTCACCTGAGTCTGTGACACAGAGACAGGGGGCAGTCTACACATCCCCTGAGTCTGTTATTGCAGAGACAGGCGGCGGTCTGCTCATCCACTGAATCAATGATTCAGAGACAGGAGGCGGTCTACTCATCCCGTGAGTGTGTGATACAGAGACAGGGGGCGCTCTACTCATCCCCTGAGTCTGTGATACAGAGACAGGGGGCGCTCGACTCATCCCCTGAGTCTGAGATACAGAGCCAGGGGGCGGTCTACTCATCCCCTGAGTCTGAGATACAGAGACAGGGGGCGGTCTACTCATCCCCTGAATCTGTGATACACAGACAGGGGCCGGTCTACTCATCCACTGAATGTGTGATGCAAAGACAGGGGGCGGTCTACTCATCCACTGAGTCTGAGATACAGAGACAGGGTGCGATCTACTCATCCCCTGATTCTGTGATACAGAGACAGGGGGCGGTCTACTCATCCACTGAGTCTGAGATACAGAGACTGGGTGCGGTCTACTCATCCCCTGAGTCTGAGATACAGAGACAGGGGGCGGTCTACTCATCCCGCGAGTGTGTGATACAGAGACAGGGTGCGGTCCACTCACCCACTGAGTATGAGATACAGAGACAGGGGGCGGTCTACTCATCCCCCGAGTCTGAGATACAGAGACAGGGGGCGGTCTACTCATCCCCTGTGTCTGTGATACAGAGACAGGGGGCGGTCTACTCATCCCCCAAGTGTGTGATACAGAGACAGGGTGCGGTCCACTCACCCACTGAGTATGAGATACAGAGACAGGGGGCGGTCTACTCATCCCCTGGGTCTGATATACAGAGACAGGGTGCGGTCTACTCACCCACTGAGTATGAGATACAGAGACAGGCGGCGATCTACTCATCTCCTGAGTCTGTGATACAGAGACAGGGGGCGGTCTACGCATCCCATGAGTCTGTTATACAGAGACAGGTGGCGGTCTACTCATCCCCTAAATCTGTGACACAGAGACAGGGGGCAGTCTACTCATCCCGCGAGTGTGTGATACAGAGACAGGGTGCGGTCCACTCACCCACTGAGTATGAGATACAGAGACAGGGGGCGGTCTACTCATCCCCTGAGTCTGAGATACAGAGACAGGGGGCGGTCTACTCATCCCCTGTGTCTGTGATACAGAGACAGGGGGCGGTCTACTCATCCCCCAAGTGTGTGATACAGAGACAGGGTGCGGTCCACTCACCCACTGAGTATGAGATACAGAGACAGGGGGCGGTCTACTCATCCCCTGGGTCTGAGATACAGAGACAGGGTGCGGTCTACTCACCCACTGAGTATGAGATACAGAGACAGGCGGTGATCTACTCATCCCCTGAGTCTGAGATACAGAGACAGGGGGCGGTCTACTCATCCCCTGAGTCTGTGATAGAGAGACAGGGGGTGGTCTAATCATCCCCTGAGTCTTTGATACAGAGACAGGGGCCGGTCTACCCATCCATTGAGTCTGTGATGCCTAGACAGGGGGCGGTCAACTCATCCCCTGAGTCTGTGATGCAGTGACAGGGGGAGGTCTGCACATCACCTGAGTCTATGATGCAGCGACAGGGGGCAGTTTAATCATCCCCTGAGTCTGAGATACAGAAACAGGGGACGGTCGACTCATCCCTTGAATCTATGAAACAGAGATAGAGGGCGGTCTACTCATTCCCTGAGTCTGTGATACAGAGACAGGGGGCGGTCTACTCATCCCCTGAATCAATGAAACAGAAACAGGGGGCGGTCTACTCATCCCCTGAGACTGTGATGCAGACAAACGGGGCGGTCTACACATCCCCCGAGTGTGTGAGACAGAGAAAGGGGGCGGTCTACTCATTCCCTGAGTCTGTGACACAGAGAAAGGGGGCGGTCTACTCATCCGCTGATTCTGAGATGCAGAGACAAGGGGCTGTTAACTCATTCTCTGGGTCTGTGATACAGAGGAAGGGGGCGGTCTACTCATCCCCTCAGTCTGTCATAAACAGACAGGGTGCGGTCTACTCATCCCCTGAATCATAGATACAGAGACAGGGTGCGGTCTACTCATCCCCTGAGTCATAGATACAGAGACAGGGTGCGGTCTACTCATCCCCTGAGTCTGAGATACAGAGACAGGCGGCGGTCTACTCATCCCCTGAGTCCGAGAAACAGAGACAGGGTGCAGTCTACTCACCCACTGTGTATGAGATACAGAGACAGGGGGCGGTCTACTCATCCCCTGAGTCTGTGATGCAGAGACAGGGGACAGTCTACTCATCCCCCAAGTGTGTGATCCAGAGACAGGGGGCCGTCAGCTCATCCCCTGAATCAATGATTCAGAGACAGCAGGCGGTCTACTCATCCCGCGAGTATGTGATCCAGAGAAAGGGGGCGGTCCACTCATCCCCTGAGTCTGTGACACAGAGACAGGGGGCGGTCTACTCATCCCCCGAGTGGTTGATACAGAGACAGGGGGCGCTCTACTCATCCCCGGGCTCTGTGATACAGAGACAGGGGGCCCTCTACTCATCCCCTGAGTTTGTGATAGAGAGTCAGGGGGTGGTCTACTAATCCCCTGAGTCTGTGACACAGAGACAGGGGACGCTCTACTCATCCCCTGAGTCTGTGAGACAGAGACAGGGGCCTGTCTACTCATCCCCTGAAACTGAGATACAGAGACAAGGGGCAGTTTGCTCATCCCCTGGGTCTGTGATACAGAGACAGGGGGCGGTCGACTCATCCCCTGAGTCGGTGACACAGAGACAGGGGGCGGTCTACTCATCCCCTGACTCAGTGACATAGAGAAAGGGGGCAGTCTACTCATCCCCTGAATCAATGATACAGAAACAGGGGGCGGTGCACTCATCCCCTGAGTCTGTGATACAGAGACAGCGGGCGGTCTGCTCATCCCCGAGTGTGTGATACAGAGACAGGGGGCGCTCTACTCATCCCCTGAGTCTGTGACACAGAGACCGGGGGCGGTCTACTCATCCGCTGAATCAATGATACATAAACAGGGGGCGGTGTACTCATGCCCTGAGTCTGTGATGCAGACAAACGGGGCGGTCTACTCATCCCCTGAGTCTGTGATCCAGAGACAGGCAGTGTTCTAGTCATCCCCTGAATCTGAGATACAGAGACAAGGGGCAGTTTGCTCATCCCCTGGGTCAGTGATAAAGAGACAGGGGGCGGTCTACTCATCCCCTGAGTCCGTGATACAGAGACAGGCAGTGTTCTACTCATCCCCTGAATCTGAGATACAGAGACAGGGGGCAGTTTGCTCATCCCCTGGGTCAGTGATAAAGAGACAGGGGGCGGTCTACTCATCCCCTGAGTCTGTGACACAGAGACAGGGGGCGGTCTACTCATCCCCTGAATCAATGATACAGAGACAGGGGGCAGTTTGCTCATCCCCTGGGTCAGTGATAAAGAGACAGGGGGCGGTCTACTCATCCCCTGAGTCTGTGACACAGAGACAGGGGGCGGTCTACTCATCCCCTGGATCTGTGACGGAGAGACAGGGGGCGGTCTACTCATCCCCTGAATCAATGATCCAGAATCAGGGGGCAGTGTACTCATCCCCTGAGTCTGTGATCCAGAGACAGGGGGCGGTCTACTCATCCCCCGAGTGTATGATACAGAGACAGTGGGGCGCTCTACTCATCCCCTGAGTCTGTGATCCAGAGACAGGCAGTGGTCTACTCATCTCCTGAGTCTGTGATACAGAGACAGGGGGCGGTCTACCCATCCAATGAGTCTGTTATACAGAGACAGGCGGCGGTCTAGTCATCCCCTAAATCTCTGACACAGAGACAGGGGGCAGTCTACTCATCCCCTGAGTCTATGATACAGAGACATGGGGCGGTCTACTCATTCCCTGAGTCTGTGATACAGAGACAGGGGGCGGTCTACTCATCCCCTGAGTCTGTGACACAGAGACAGGGGGCGTTCCACTCATCCCCTGAATCAATGATACAGAAACAGGGGGCGGTTTACTCATCCCCTGAGTCTGTGATACAGAGACAGGGGGCGGTCTACTCATTCCCTGAGTCTGTGATACAGAGACAGGGGGCGGTCTACTCATCCCCTGAGTCTGTGACACAGAGACAGGGGGCGTTCTACTCATCCCCTGAGTCTGTGATACAGAGACAGGGGGCAGTCTACTCATCCCCCGAGTGTATGATCCAGAGACAGGGTGCGCTCTACTCATCCCCGAGCTCTGTGATCCAGGGACATGGGGCGGTCTACTCATCCCCTGAGTCTGTGATACAGACAAACGGGGCGGTCTACTCATCCCCTGAGTCTGTGATACAGAGACAGGCAATGTTCTACTCATCCCCTGAATCTGAGATACAGAGACAAGGCGCAGTTTGCTCATCCCCTGGGTCAGTGATAAAGAGTCAGGGGGCGGTCTACTCATCCCCTGAGTCTGTGACACAGAGACAGGGGGCGGTGTACTCATCCACTGACTGTGATTCAGAGACAGGGGGCGGTCTACTCATCCCCCGAGTGGTTGATACAGAGACAGGGGGCGCTCTACTCATCCCCGGGCTCTGTGATACAGAGACAGGGGTCCCTCTGCTCATCACCTGAGTCTGTGACACAGAGACAGGGGGCGCTCTACTCATCCCCTGAGTCTGTGAGACAGAGACAGGGGGCGGTCTACTCATCCCCTGACTCTGTGACACAGAGACAGGGGGCGGTCTACTCATCCCCTGACTCTGTGATCCAGAGAAAGGGGCGGTCTACTCATTCCCTGGGTCTGTGATACAGTGGAAGGAAGCGGTCTACTCATCCCCTGAGTCTGTGATACAGAGACAGGGGGCGTTCTACTCATCCACCGTGTCTGAGTTACAGAGACAGGGTGCGGTCTACTCATCCCATGAGTCTGTGATGCAGAGACAGGGGCAGGTCTACTCATCCCATGAGTCTGTTATTGCAGAGACAGGGGGCGCTCCACTCATCCCCTGAGTCTGTGATACAGAGAGAGGGGGCGGTCTACTCATCCCCTGAGTCTGAGATACAGAGACAGGGGGTGGTCTACTCATCCCCTGAGTCTGAGATACAGAGACAGGGGGCGGTCTACTCATCCCCTGAGTCTGAGATACAGAGACAGGGGGCGGTCTACTCATCCCCTGAGTCTGAGATACAGAGACAGGGGGCGGTCTACTCATCCCCTGAATCTGTGATACACAGACAGGGGCCGATCTACTCATCCACTGAATGTGTGATGCAAAGACAGGGGGCGGTCTACTCATCCACTGAGTCTGAGATCCAGAGACAGGGTGCGGTCTACTCATCCACTGTGTCTGAGATCCAGAGACAGGCGGCGGTCTACTCATCCCCTGGGTCTGAGATACAGAGACAGGGTGCGGTCTACTCACCCACTGAGTATGAGATACAGAGACAGGCGGTGATCTACTCATCCCCTGAGTCTGAGATACAGAGACAGGGGGCGGTCTACTCACCCACTGAGTATGAGATACAGAGACAGGCGGCGATCTACTCATCTCCTGAGTCTGTGATACAGAGACAGGGGGCGGTCTACGCATCCCATGAGTCTGTTATACAGAGACAGGTGGCGGTCTACTCATCCCCTAAATCTGTGACACAGAGACAGGGGGCAGTCTACTCATCCCGCGAGTGTGTGATACAGAGACAGGGTGCGGTCCACTCACCCACTGAGTATGAGATACAGAGACAGGGGGCGGTCTACTCATCCCCTGAGTCTGAGATACAGAGACAGGGGGCGGTCTACTCATCCCCTGTGTCTGTGATACAGAGACAGGGGGCGGTCTACTCATCCCCCAAGTGTGTGATACAGAGACAGGGTGCGGTCCACTCACCCACTGAGTATGAGATACAGAGACAGGGGGCGGTCTACTCATCCCCTGGGTCTGAGATACAGAGACAGGGTGCGGTCTACTCACCCACTGAGTATGAGATACAGAGACAGGCGGTGATCTACTCATCCCCTGAGTCTGAGATACAGAGACAGGGGGCGGTCTACTCACCCACTGAGTATGAGATACAGAGACAGGCGGCGATCTACTTATCTCCTGAGTCTGTGATACAGAGACAGGGGGCGGTCTACGCATCCCATGAGTCTGTTATACAGAGACAGGGGCCGGTCTACTCATACCCTGATTCTCTGACACAGAGACAGGAGGCGGTCTACACATCCCCTGAGTCTGTGATACAGAGACAGGGGGCGGTCAATTCATCTCCTGAGTCTGAGATACAGAGACAAGGGGCAGTCGACTCAACCCCTGAGTGTGTGATGCAGAGACAGGGGGTGGTCTAATCATCACCTGAGTATCAGATACAGAGACAGGGGGCAGTCTGCTCATCCCCTGAGTGTGTGAATCAGAGAAAGGGGGGCGGTCTACTCATCCCCTGAATGTGTGATAAGGAGACAGGGGGTGGTCGACTCATCCCCTTAGTCTGTGTACAGAGACAGGGGGCGGTCTACTCTTACCCTGAGTCTGTGATACAGACACAGGGGGCGGTCTACTCATCCCCTGAGTATGGGATACTGAGACTGGGGCAGTCTACTCTTCACCTGAGTCTGTGACACAGAGACAGGGGGCAGTCTACACATCCCCTGAGTCTGTTATTGCAGAGACAGGCGGCGGTCTGCTCATCCACTGAATCAATGATTCAGAGACAGGAGGCGGTCTACTCATCCCGTGAGTGTGTGATACAGAGACAGGGGGCGCTCTACTCATCCCCTGAGTCTGTGATACAGAGACAGGGGGCGCTCGACTCATCCCCTGAGTCTGAGATACAGAGACAGGGGGCGGTCTACTCATCCCCTGAATCTGTGATACACAGACAGGGGCCGGTCTACTCATCCACTGAATGTGTGATGCAAAGACAGGGGGCGGTCTACTCATCCACTGAGTCTGAGATCCAGAGACAGGGTGCGGTCTACTCATCCACTGTGTCTGAGATACAGAGACAGGGTGCGATCTACTCATCCCCTGATTCTGTGATACAGAGACAGGGGGCGGTCTACTCATCCACTGAGTCTGAGATACAGAGACTGGGTGCGGTCTACTCATCCCCTGAGTCTGAGATACAGAGACAGGGGGCGGTCTACTCATCCCGCGAGTGTGTGATACAGAGACAGGGTGCGGTCCACTCACCCACTGAGTATGAGATACAGAGACAGGGGGCGGTCTACTCATCCCCTGAGTCTGAGATACAGAGACAGGGGGCGGTCTACTCATCCCCTGTGTCTGTGATACAGAGACAGGGGGCGGTCTACTCATCCCCCAAGTGTGTGATACAGAGACAGGATGCGGTCCACTCACCCACTGAGTATGAGATACAGAGACAGGGGGCGGTCTACTCATCCCCTGGGTCTGAGATACAGAGACAGGGTGCGGTCTACTCACCCACTGAGTATGAGATACAGAGACAGGCGGCGATCTACTCATCTCCTGAGTCTGTGATACAGAGACAGGGGGCGGTCAATTCATCTCCTGAGTCTGAGATACAGAGACAAGGGGCAGTCGACTCAACCCCTGAGTGTGTGATGCAGAGACAGGGGGTGGTCTAATCATCAACTGAGTATCAGATACAGAGACAAGGCGCAGTTTGCTCATCCCCTGGGTCAGTGATAAAGAGTCAGGGGGCGGTCTACTCATCCCCTGAGTCTGTGACACAGAGACAGGGGGCGGTCTACTCATCCACTGACTGTGATTCAGAGACAGGGGGCGGTCTACTCATCCCCTGAGTCTGTGACACAGAGACAGGGGGCGGTCTACTCATGCACTGACTCTGTGATACAGAGACAGGGGGCGGTCTACTCATCCCCCGAGTGTATGATCCAGAGACAGGGTGCGCTCTACTCATCCCCGAGCTCTGTGATCCAGGGACATGGGGCGGTCTACTCATCCCCTGAGTCTGTGATACAGACAAACGGGGCGGTCTACTCATCCCCTGAGTCTGTGATACAGAGACAGGCAATGTTCTACTCATCCCCTGAATCTGAGATACAGAGACAAGGCGCAGTTTGCTCATCCCCTGGGTCAGTGATAAAGAGTCAGGGGTCCCTCTGCTCATCACCTGAGTCTGTGACACAGAGACAGGGGGCGCTCTACTCATCCCCTGAGTCTGTGAGACAGAGACAGGGGGCGGTCTACTCATCCCCTGACTCTGTGACATAGAGAAAGGGGGCAGTCTACTCATCCCCTGAATCAATGATACAGAAACAGGGGGCGGTGTACTCATCCCCTGAGTCTGTGATACAGGGACAGGGGGCGGTCTACTCATCCGCTGAAACTGAGATACAGAGACAAGGGGCAATTTGCTCATCCCCTGGGTCTGTGATACAGAGACAGGGGGCGGTCGACTCATCCCCTGAGTCTGTGACGGAGAGGCAGGGGGCGGTCTACTCATCCCCTGAATCAATGACACAGAAACAGGGGGCGATGTACTCATCCCCTGAGTCTGTGATCCAGAGACAGGGGGCCGTCTACTCATCCCCCGAGTGGATGATACAGAGACAGGGGGCGCTCTACTCATCCCCGGGCTCTGTGATACAGAGACAGGGGGCGGTCTACTCATCCCCTGAGTCTGTGATCCAGAGACAGGCAGTGGTCTACTCATCTCCTGAGTCTGTGATACAGAGACAGGGGGCGGTCTACTCATCCAATGAGTCTGTTATACAGAGACAGGCGGCGGTCTAGTCATCCCCTAAATCTCTGACACAGAGACAGGGGGCAGTCTACTCATCCCCTGAGTCTATGATACTGAGACATGGGGCGGTCTACTCATCCCCTGAGTCTGTGATGCAGACAAACGGGGCGGTCTACTCATCCCCTGAGTCTGTGACAGATAGACAGGGGGCGGTCTACTCATCCCCCGAGTGTATGATACAGAGACAGGGGGCGCTCTACTCATCCCCTGAGTATGTGATCCAGAGACAGGCAGTGCTCTACTCATCCCCTGAGTCTGTGACAGAGAGACAGGGGGCGGTCTACTCATCCGCTGAATCAATGATACAGAAACAGGGGGCGGTGTACTCATCACCTGAGTCACTGATCCAGAGACAGGGGGCGGTCTACTCATCCCCTGAGTGCATGATACAGAGACAGGGGGCGCTCTACTCATCCCCTGAGTCTCTGATACTGAGACAGGGGGCAGTGTACTCATCCCCTGAGTCTGTGACACAGAGACAGGGTGTGGTCTACTCATCCCCTGAGTCTGTGATACTGAGACAGGGGACGGTCTACTCATCCCCTGAATCTGAGATAGAGAGACAAGGGGCAGTTTGCTCATCCCCTGAGTCTGTGATACTGTGACTGGGGACGGTCTAATCATCCCCTGAGTCTGTGATACAGAGAAAGGGGGCGGTCTACTCATCCCCTGAGTCTGTGATACAGAGAAAGGGGGCGGCCTACTCATCCGCTGATTCTGAGATGCAGAGACAAGGGGCTGTTAACTCATTCCCTGGGTCTGTGATACAGAGGAAGGGGGCGGTCTACTCATACCCTCAGTCTGTCATAAACAGACAGGGGCCGGTCTGCTCATCCCTTGAGTCTGTGATACAGAGACAGGGTGCGGTTTACTCATCCACTGTGTCTGAGATACAGAGACAGGGTGCGGTCTACTCATCCCCTGAGTCTGAGATACAGAGACAGGGTGCGGTCTACTCATCCCCTGAGTCTGAGATACAGAGACAGGCGGCGGTCTACTCATCCCCTGAGTCTGAGATACAGAGACAGGGTGCGGTCTACTCTCCCACTGAGTATGAGATACAGAGACAGGGGGCGGTCTACTCATCCCCTGAGTCTGAGAAACAGAGACAGGGGGCGGTCTACTCATGCCCTGAGTCCGAGATACAGAGACAGGGGGCGGTCTACTCATCCCCTGAATCTGTGATACACAGACAGGGGCCGGTCTACTGATCCACTGAATGTGTGATACAGAGACAGGGGGCGGTCTACTCATCCAATGAGTCTGTTATACAGAGACAGGCGGCGGTCTAGTCATCCCCTAAATCTCTGACACAGAGACAGGGGGCAGTCTACTCATCCCCTGAGTCTATGATACTGAGACATGGGGCGGTCTACTCATCCCCTGAGTCTGTGATGCAGACAAACGGGGCGGTCTACTCATCCCCTGAGTCTGTGACAGATAGACAGGGGGCGGTCTACTCATCCCCCGAGTGTATGATACAGAGACAGGGGGCGCTCTACTCATCCCCTGAGTATGTGATCCAGAGACAGGCAGTGCTCTACTCATCCCCTGAGTCTGTGACAGAGAGACAGGGGGCGGTCTACTCATCCGCTGAATCAATGATACAGAAACAGGGGGCGGTGTACTCATCACCTGAGTCACTGATCCAGAGACAGGGGGCGGTCTACTCATCCCCTGAGTGCATGATACAGAGACAGGGGGCGCTCTACTCATCCCCTGAGTCTCTGATACTGAGACAGGGGGCAGTGTACTCATCCCCTGAGTCTGTGACACAGAGACAGGGTGTGGTCTACTCATCCCCTGAGTCTGTGATACTGAGACAGGGGACGGTCTACTCATCCCCTGAATCTGAGATAGAGAGACAAGGGGCAGTTTGCTCATCCCCTGAGTCTGTGATACTGTGACTGGGGACGGTCTAATCATCCCCTGAGTCTGTGATACAGAGAAAGGGGGCGGTCTACTCATCCCCTGAGTCTGTGATACAGAGAAAGGGGGCGGCCTACTCACCCGCTGATTCTGAGATGCAGAGACAAGGGGCTGTTAACTCATTCCCTGGGTCTGTGATACAGAGGAAGGGGGCGGTCTACTCATACCCTCAGTCTGTCATAAACAGACAGGGGCCGGTCTGCTCATCCCTTGAGTCTGTGATACAGAGACAGGGTGCGGTCTACTCATCCACTGTGTCTGAGATACAGAGACAGGGTGCGGTCTACTCATCCCCTGAGTCTGAGATACAGAGACAGGGTGCGGTCTACTCATCCCCTGAGTCTGAGATACAGAGACAGGCGGCGGTCTACTCATGCCCTGAGTATGAGATACAGAGACAGGGGGCGGTCTACTCATCCCCTGAGTCTGAGAAACAGAGACAGGGGGCGGTCTACTCATGCCCTGAGTCCGAGATACAGAGACAGGGGGCGGTCTACTCATCCCCTGAATCTGTGATACACAGACAGGGGCCGGTCTACTGATCCACTGAATGTGTGATACAGAGACAGGGGGCGCTCTACTCATCCCCGGGCTCTGTGATACAGAGACAGGCAGTGGTCGACTCATCTCCTGAATCTGTGATACAGAGACAGGGGGCGTTCTACTCTTCCCCTAAATCTGTGACACAGAGACAGGGGGCGGTCTGCTCATTCCCTGAATTAATGATTCAGAGACAGGAGGCGGTCTACTCATCCCCTGAGTCTGTGATACAGAGAAAGAGGGCGGTCTACTCATCCCCTGAGTCTGTGATCCAGAGAAAGGGGCGGTCTACTCATTCCCTGGGTCTGTGATACAGTGGAAGGAAGCGGTCTACTCATCCCCTGAGTCTGTGATACAGAGACAGGGGGCGTTCTACTCATCCACCGTGTCTGAGTTACAGAGACAGGGTGCGGTCTTCTCATCCCCTGAGTCTGAGATACAGAGACAGGGTGCGGTCTACTCATCCACCGTGTCTGAGTTACAGAGACAGGGTGCGGTCTTCTCATCCCCTGAGTCTGTGATGCAGTGACAGGGGGAGGTCTGCACATCACCTGAGTCTATGATGCAGCGACAGGGGGCAGTTTAATCATCCCCTGAGTCTGAGATACAGAAACAGGGGACGGTCGACTCATCCCTTGAATCTATGAAACAGAGATAGAGGGCGGTCTTCTCATCCCCGAGTGTGTGATACAGAGACAGGGGCGGTCTACCCATCCCCCGAGTGTGTGAAACAGATACAGGGGGCGGTCTACTCATCCCCTGAATCAAGGATACAGAAACAGGGGGCGGTGTACTCATCCCCTGAGTCTGTGATACAGGGACAGGGGGCGGTCTACTCATCCCCGAGTGTGTGATACAGAGACAGGGGGCGGTCTACTCATCCCCTGAATCAATGAAACAGAAACAGGGGGCGGTGTTCTCATCCCCTGAGACTGTGATGCAGACAAACGGGGTGGTCTACTCATCCCCCGAGTGTGTGAGACAGAGAAAGGGGGCGGTCTACTCATTCCCTGAGTCTGTGATACAGAGAAAGGGGGCGGTCTACTCATCTGCTGATTCTGAGATGCAGAGACAAGGGGCTGTTAACTCATTCTCTGGGTCTGTGATACAGAGGAAGGGGGCGGTCTACTCATCCCCTCAGTCTGTCATAAACAGACAGGGGCCGGTCTGCTCATCCCTTGAGTCTGTGATACAGAGACAGGGTGCGGTCTACTCATCCCCTGAGTCATAGATACAGAGACAGGGTGCGGTCTACTCATCCCCTGAGTCATAGATACAGAGACAGGGTGCGGTCTACTCATCCCCTGAGTCTGAGATACAGAGACAGGCGGCGGTCTACTCATCCCCTGAGTCCGAGAAACAGAGACAGGGTGCGGTCTACTCACCCACTGTGTATGAGATACAGAGACAGGGGGCGGTCTACTCATCCCCTGAGTCTGTGATGCAGAGACAGGGGACAGTCTACTCATCCCCCAAGTGTGTGATCCAGAGACAGGGGGCCGTCAGCTCATCCCCTGAATCAATGATTCAGAGACAGCAGGCGGTCTACTCATCCCGCAAGTATGTGATACAGAGAAAGGGGGCGATCTACTCATCCCCTGAGTCTGTGATCCAGAGAAAGGGGGCGGTCTACTCATCCCCTGAGTTTGTGACACAGAGAAAGGGGGCGGTCTACTCATCCCCTGAGTCTGTGACACAGAGAAAGGGGGCGGTCTACTCATCCCCTGAGTCTGTGACACAGAGAAAGGGGGCGGTCTACTCATCCGCTCATTCTGAGATGCAGAGACAAGGGGCAGTTAACTCATTCCCTGGGTCTGTGATCCAGAGGAAGGGGGCGGTCTACTCATCCCCTGAGTCTGTGATACACAGACAGGGGCCGGTCTGCTCATCCCTTGAGTCTGTGATGCAGAGACAGGGTGCGGTCTAGTCATCCCCTGAATCTGTGATACAAAGACAGGGGACGGTCTAATAATCCCCTGCCTCTGAGATACAGAGACAGGGTGCGGTCTACTCATCCACTGTGTCTGAGATGCAGAGACAGGGTGCGGTCTACTCATCCACTGTGTTTGAGATACAGAGACAGGGTGTGGTCTACTCATCCCCTGAGTCTGAGATACAGAGACAGGCGGCGGTCTACTCATCCCCTGAGTCTGAGATACAGAGACAGCGGGCGGTCTACTCATCCCCTGAGTCTGAGATACAGAGACAGGGGGCGGTCTACTCATCCCCTGAGTCTGAGATACAGAGACAGGGGGCGGTCTACTCATCCCCTGAGTCTGAGATACAGAGACAGGGGGCGGTCTACTCATCCCCTGAATCTGTGATACACAGACAGGGTGCGGTCTACTCATCCCCTGAGTCTGAGATACAGAGACAGGCGGCGGTCTACTCATCCCCTGAGTCTGAGATACAGAGAAAGGGTGCGGTCTACTCATCCACTGTGTCTGAGATACAGAGACAGGGTGCGATCTACTCATCCCCTGAGTCTGAGATACAGAGACAGGCGGCGGTCTACTCATCCCCTGAGTCTGAGATACAGAGACAGGGTGCGGTCTACTCATCCACTGTGTCTGAGATACAGAGACAGGGTGCGATCTACTCATCCCCTGAGTCTGAGACACAGAGACAGGCGGCGGTCTACTCATCTCCTGAGTCTGAGATACAGAGACAGCGGGCGGTCTACTCATCCCCTGAGACTGAGATACATAGACAGGGGGCGGTCTACTCATCCCCTGAGTATGAAATACAGAGACAGCGGGCGGTCTACTCATCCCCTGAGTCTGAGATACAGAGACAGGGGGCGGTCTACTCATCCCCTGAATCTGTGATACACAGTCAGGGGCCGGTCTACTCATCCACTGAATGTGTGATACAATGACAGGGTGCGGTCTACTCATCCACTGAGTCTGAGATACAGAGACAGGCGGCGGTCTACTCATCCCCTGAGTCTGAGATACAGAGACAGGCGGCGGTCTACTCATCCCCTGAGTCTGAGATACAGAGACAGGGGGCGCTCTACTCATCCCCTGAGTCTGTGAAACAGAGACAGGGGGCGGTCAACTCATCCCCTGAGTCTGTGATGCAGAGAAAGGGGGCGGTCTACTCATCCCCTGAGTCTGTGATACAGAGATAGGGGACGGTCTACTAATCCCCTGAGTCTGTGATACATAGACAGGGGGCGCTCTACTCATCCCCTGAGTCTGTGAAACAGAGACAGGGGGCGGTCAACTCATCCCCTGAGTCTGTGATGCAGAGACAGGGGGCGGTCAACTCATCCCCTGAGTCTGTGATGCAGAGAAAGGGGGCGGTCTACTCATCCCCTGAGTCTGTGATACATAGACAGGGGGCGCTCTACTCATCTCCTGAGTCTGTGATGCAGAGAAAGGGGGCGGTCTACTCATCCCCTGAGTCTGTGATACAGAGATAGGGGACGGTCCACTAATCCCCTGAGTCTGTGATCCAGAGAAAGGGGGTGGTCTACTCATCTGCTGATTCTGAGATGCAGAGACAAGGGGCAGTTAACTCATTCCCTGGGTCTGTGAAACAGTGGAAGGAAGCAGTCTACTCATCCCCTGAGTCTGTGACACAGAGACAGGGGACGGTCTACTCATCCCCCGAGTGTGTGATACAGAGACAGGGGGCGCTCTACTCATCCCCCGAGTGTGTGATACAGCGACAGGGGGCGCTCTACTCATCCCCCGAGTGTGTGATGCAGAGACAGGGGGCGCTCTACTCATCCCCTGAGTCTGTGATACAGAGAAAGGGGGCGGTCTACTCATCCCCTGAGTCTGTGAAACAGAGAAAGGGGGCGGTCTACTGATCCCCTGAATCAATGATACAGAAACAGGGGGCGGTGTACTCATCCCCTGAGTCTGTGACACAGAGACAGGGGGCGCTCTACTCATCCCCTGAATCAATGATGCAGAAACAGGGGGCGGTCTACTAATCCCCCGAGTATGTGATACAGAGACAGGGGGCGCTCTGCTCATCCCATGAGTCTTTGACACAGAGAGAGGGGGCGGTCTACTCATCCCCTGAATCAATGATACAGAAACAGGGGGCGGTGTACTCATCCCCTGAGTCTGTGATACAGAGAAAGGGGGCGGTCTACTCATCCCCTGAGTCTGTGAGACAGAGACAGGGGGCGGTCTACTCATCCCCCAAGTGTGTGATACAGAGACAGGGGGCGCTCTACTCATCCCCGGGCTCTGTGAGACAGAGAAAGGGGGCGGTCTACTCATCCCCTGAGTCTGTGATACAGAGACAGGGGGCGGTCTACTCATCCCCTGAGTCTGAGATACAGAGACAGGGGGCGGTCTACTCATCCCCTGAGTCTGTGATACAGAGACAGGGGGCGGTCTACTCATCCCCTGAATCTGTGATACACAGACAGGGGCCGGTCTACTCATCCACTGAATGTGTGATACAGAGACAAGGTGCAGTCTACTCATCCACTGATGCTGAGATACAGAGACAGGGTGCGGTCTAATCATCACCAGAGTCTGTTATACAGAGACAGGGGGCGGTCTACTCATCCCCTAAATCTGAGATACAGAGACAGGGGGTGGTCTACTCATCCCCCAAGTGTGTGAAACAGAGACAGGGGGCGGTCTACTCATCCCCCGAGTCTGTGATACAGATACAGGTGGCGGTCTACTTACTCCCTGAGTCTGTGATACAGAGACAGGGGGCGTTTTACTCATCCCCTCCGCCGGAGATACAGAGACAGGGGGCGGTTTACTCATCCCATGAGTGTGTGATGCAGAGACAGTGGGCCATCTGCTCATTCCCTGAGTCTGTGATACAGAGATATGGGGCGGTCCACTCATTCCTTGAGTCTGAGATACAGAGACAGGGGGGGCCCTACTCATCCACTGAGTCTGTGAGACAGAGACAGGGGGCGGTCTACTCATCCCCTGAGTCTGTGATGTTGTGACAGGGGGCGGTCTACACATCCCCTGATTCTATGATACAGAGAAAGGGGGCGGTGTACTGATCCACAGATTCTGAGATACAGAGACAGCGGGCGGTCTACTCATCCCCTGAGTCTGAGATACAGAGACAGGGGGCGGTCTACTCATCCCCTGAGTCTGAGATACAGAGACAGGGGGCGGTCTACTCATCCCCTGAGTCTGAGATACAGAGACAGGGGGCGGTCTACTCATCCCCTGAGTCTGAGATACAGAGACAGGGGGCGGTCTACTCATCCCCTGAATCTGTGATACACAGACAGGGTGCGGTCTACTCATCCCCTGAGTCTGAGATACAGAGACAGGCGGCGGTCTACTCATCCCCTGAGTCTGAGATACAGAGAAAGGGTGCGGTCTACTCATCCACTGTGTCTGAGATACAGAGACAGGGTGCGATCTACTCATCCCCTGAGTCTGAGATACAGAGACAGGCGGCGGTCTACTCATCCCCTGAGTCTGAGATACAGAGACAGGGTGCGGTCTACTCATCCACTGTGTCTGAGATACAGAGACAGGGTGCGATCTACTCATCCCCTGAGTCTGAGACACAGAGACAGGCGGCGGTCTACTCATCTCCTGAGTCTGAGATACAGAGACAGCGGGCGGTCTACTCATCCCCTGAGACTGAGATACATAGACAGGGGGCGGTCTACTCATCCCCTGAGTATGAAATACAGAGACAGCGGGCGGTCTACTCATCCCCTGAGTCTGAGATACAGAGACAGGGGGCGGTCTACTCATCCCCTGAATCTGTGATACACAGACAGGGGCCGGTCTACTCATCCACTGAATGTGTGATACAATGACAGGGTGCGGTCTACTCATCCACTGAGTCTGAGATACAGAGACAGGCGGCGGTCTACTCATCCCCTGAGTCTGAGATACAGAGACAGGCGGCGGTCTACTCATCCCCTGAGTCTGAGATACAGAGACAGGGGGCGCTCTACTCATCCCCTGAGTCTGTGAAACAGAGACAGGGGGCGGTCAACTCATCCCCTGAGTCTGTGATGCAGAGAAAGGGGGCGGTCTACTCATCCCCTGAGTCTGTGATACAGAGATAGGGGACGGTCTACTAATCCCCTGAGTCTGTGATACATAGACAGGGGGCGCTCTACTCATCCCCTGAGTCTGTGATACAGAGAAAGGGGGCGGTCTACTCATCCCCTGAGTCTGTGAAACAGAGAAAGGGGGCGGTCTACTGATCCCCTGAATCAATGATACAGAAACAGGGGGCGGTGTACTCATCCCCTGAGTCTGTGACACAGAGACAGGGGGCGCTCTACTCATCCCCTGAATCAATGATGCAGAAACAGGGGGCGGTCTACTAATCCCCCGAGTATGTGATACAGAGACAGGGGGCGCTCTGCTCATCCCATGAGTCTTTGACACAGAGAGAGGGGGCGGTCTACTCATCCCCTGAATCAATGATACAGAAACAGGGGGCGGTGTACTCATCCCCTGAGTCTGTGATACAGAGAAAGGGGGCGGTCTACTCATCCCCTGAGTCTGTGAGACAGAGACAGGGGGCGGTCTACTCATCCCCCAAGTGTGTGATACAGAGACAGGGGGCGCTCTACTCATCCCCGGGCTCTGTGAGACAGAGAAAGGGGGCGGTCTACTCATCCCCTGAGTCTGTGATACAGAGACAGGGGGCGGTCTACTCATCCCCTGAGTCTGAGATACAGAGACAGGGGGCGGTCTACTCATCCCCTGAGTCTGTGATACAGAGACAGGGGGCGGTCTACTCATCCCCTGAATCTGTGATACACAGACAGGGGCCGGTCTACTCATCCACTGAATGTGTGATACAGAGACAAGGTGCAGTCTACTCATCCACTGATGCTGAGATACAGAGACAGGGTGCGGTCTAATCATCACCAGAGTCTGTTATACAGAGACAGGGGGCGGTCTACTCATCCCCTAAATCTGAGATACAGAGACAGGGGGTGGTCTACTCATCCCCCAAGTGTGTGAAACAGAGACAGGGGGCGGTCTACTCATCCCCCGAGTCTGTGATACAGATACAGGTGGCGGTCTACTTACTCCCTGAGTCTGTGATACAGAGACAGGGGGCGTTTTACTCATCCCCTCCGCCGGAGATACAGAGACAGGGGGCGGTTTACTCATCCCATGAGTGTGTGATGCAGAGACAGTGGGCCATCTGCTCATTCCCTGAGTCTGTGATACAGAGATATGGGGCGGTCCACTCATTCCTTGAGTCTGAGATACAGAGACAGGGGGGGCCCTACTCATCCACTGAGTCTGTGAGACAGAGACAGGGGGCGGTCTACTCATCCCCTGAGTCTGTGATGTTGTGACAGGGGGCGGTCTACACATCCCCTGATTCTATGATACAGAGAAAGGGGGCGGTGTACTGATCCACAGATTCTGAGATACAGAGACAGCGGGCGGTCTACTCATCCCCTGAGTCTGAGATACAGAGACAGGGGGCGGTCTACTCATCCCCTGAGTCTGAGATACAGAGACAGGGGGCGGTCTACTCATCCCCTGAGTCTGAGATACAGAGACAGGGGGCGGTCTACTCATCCCCTGAGTCTGAGATACAGAGACAGGGGGCGGTCTACTCATCCCCTGAATCTGTGATACACAGACAGGGTGCGGTCTACTCATCCCCTGAGTCTGAGATACAGAGACAGGCGGCGGTCTACTCATCCCCTGAGTCTGAGATACAGAGAAAGGGTGCGGTCTACTCATCCACTGTGTCTGAGATACAGAGACAGGGTGCGATCTACTCATCCCCTGAGTCTGAGATACAGAGACAGGCGGCGGTCTACTCATCCCCTGAGTCTGAGATACAGAGACAGGGTGCGGTCTACTCATCCACTGTGTCTGAGATACAGAGACAGGGTGCGATCTACTCATCCCCTGAGTCTGAGACACAGAGACAGGCGGCGGTCTACTCATCTCCTGAGTCTGAGATACAGAGACAGCGGGCGGTCTACTCATCCCCTGAGACTGAGATACATAGACAGGGGGCGGTCTACTCATCCCCTGAGTATGAAATACAGAGACAGCGGGCGGTCTACTCATCCCCTGAGTCTGAGATACAGAGACAGGGGGCGGTCTACTCATCCCCTGAATCTGTGATACACAGACAGGGGCCGGTCTACTCATCCACTGAATGTGTGATACAATGACAGGGTGCGGTCTACTCATCCACTGAGTCTGAGATACAGAGACAGGCGGCGGTCTACTCATCCCCTGAGTCTGAGATACAGAGACAGGCGGCGGTCTACTCATCCCCTGAGTCTGAGATACAGAGACAGGGGGCGCTCTACTCATCCCCTGAGTCTGTGAAACAGAGACAGGGGGCGGTCAACTCATCCCCTGAGTCTGTGATGCAGAGAAAGGGGGCGGTCTACTCATCCCCTGAGTCTGTGATACAGAGATAGGGGACGGTCTACTAATCCCCTGAGTCTGTGATACATAGACAGGGGGCGCTCTACTCATCCCCTGAGTCTGTGAAACAGAGACAGGGGGCGGTCAACTCATCCCCTGAGTCTGTGATGCAGAGACAGGGGGCGGTCAACTCATCCCCTGAGTCTGTGATGCAGAGAAAGGGGGCGGTCTACTCATCCCCTGAGTCTGTGATACATAGACAGGGGGCGCTCTACTCATCCCCTGAGTCTGTGATGCAGAGAAAGGGGGCGGTCTACTCATCCCCTGAGTCTGTGATACAGAGATAGGGGACGGTCCACTAATCCCCTGAGTCTGTGATCCAGAGAAAGGGGGTGGTCTACTCATCTGCTGATTCTGAGATGCAGAGACAAGGGGCAGTTAACTCATTCCCTGGGTCTGTGAAACAGTGGAAGGAAGCAGTCTACTCATCCCCTGAGTCTGTGACACAGAGACAGGGGACGGTCTACTCATCCCCCGAGTGTGTGATACAGAGACAGGGGGCGCTCTACTCATCCCCCGAGTGTGTGATACAGAGACAGGGGGCGCTCTACTCATCCCCCGAGTGTGTGATGCAGAGACAGGGGGCGCTCTACTCATCCCCTGAGTCTGTGATACAGAGAAAGGGGGCGGTCTACTCATCCCCTGAGTCTGTGAAACAGAGAAAGGGGGCGGTCTACTGATCCCCTGAATCAATGATACAGAAACAGGGGGCGGTGTACTCATCCCCTGAGTCTGTGACACAGAGACAGGGGGCGCTCTACTCATCCCCTGAATCAATGATGCAGAAACAGGGGGCGGTCTACTAATCCCCCGAGTATGTGATACAGAGACAGGGGGCGCTCTGCTCATCCCATGAGTCTTTGACACAGAGAGAGGGGGCGGTCTACTCATCCCCTGAATCAATGATACAGAAACAGGGGGCGGTGTACTCATCCCCTGAGTCTGTGATACAGAGAAAGGGGGCGGTCTACTCATCCCCTGAGTCTGTGAGACAGAGACAGGGGGCGGTCTACTCATCCCCCAAGTGTGTGATACAGAGACAGGGGGCGCTCTACTCATCCCCGGGCTCTGTGAGACAGAGAAAGGGGGCGGTCTACTCATCCCCTGAGTCTGTGATACAGAGACAGGGGGCGGTCTACTCATCCCCTGAGTCTGAGATACAGAGACAGGGGGCGGTCTACTCATCCCCTGAGTCTGTGATACAGAGACAGGGGGCGGTCTACTCATCCCCTGAATCTGTGATACACAGACAGGGGCCGGTCTACTCATCCACTGAATGTGTGATACAGAGACAAGGTGCAGTCTACTCATCCACTGATGCTGAGATACAGAGACAGGGTGCGGTCTAATCATCACCAGAGTCTGTTATACAGAGACAGGGGGCGGTCTACTCATCCCCTAAATCTGAGATACAGAGACAGGGGGTGGTCTACTCATCCCCCAAGTGTGTGAAACAGAGACAGGGGGCGGTCTACTCATCCCCCGAGTCTGTGATACAGATACAGGTGGCGGTCTACTTACTCCCTGAGTCTGTGATACAGAGACAGGGGGCGTTTTACTCATCCCCTCCGCCGGAGATACAGAGACAGGGGGCGGTTTACTCATCCCATGAGTGTGTGATGCAGAGACAGTGGGCCATCTGCTCATTCCCTGAGTCTGTGATACAGAGATATGGGGCGGTCCACTCATTCCTTGAGTCTGAGATACAGAGACAGGGGGGGCCCTACTCATCCACTGAGTCTGTGAGACAGAGACAGGGGGCGGTCTACTCATCCCCTGAGTCTGTGATGTTGTGACAGGGGGCGGTCTACACATCCCCTGATTCTATGATACAGAGAAAGGGGGCGGTGTACTGATCCACAGATTCTGAGATACAGAGACAAGGGGCAGTTTACTCATCTCCTGAGTCTGTGAGACAGAGACAGGGGGAGGTCTACAAATCCCCTGAGTCTAAGATACAGAGATAGGGGGCGGTCTACTCTTTGCCCGAGTGTGTGATACAGAGACAGGGGGCGGTCTACTCATCCCCTTTGTCTGTGATACAGAGACAGGGGGCGGTCTACACATCCCTTGAATCTGTGACACAGAGACAGGGGGCGTTCGACTCATTCCATGAGTCCCTGATCAGTGACAGGGGGGAGTCTAATCATCCCCCGCGTTTGTGATATAGAGACAGGGGGCGCTCTACTCATCCCCTGAGTCTATGATACAGAGATAGGGGGCGGTCTACTCTTCCCCTGACTCCGAGATACAAAGACAAGGGCCAGTTTACTCATTCCCTGAGTCTGTGATACAGAGACAGGGGCCGGTCTACTCATACCCTGATTCTCTGACACAGAGACAGGAGGCGGTCTACACATCCCCTGAGTCTGTGATACAGAGACAGGGGGCAGTCAATTCATCTCCTGAGTCTGAGATACAGAGACAAGGGGCAGTCGACTCAACCCCTGAGTGTGTGATGCAGAGACAGGGGGTGGTCTAATCATCACCTGAGTATCAGATACAGAGACAGGGGGCAGTCGACTCATCCCCTGAGTCTGTGATACAGAGACAGGGGGCGGTCAATTCATCTCCTGAGTCTGAGATACAGAGACAAGGGGCAGTCGACTCATCCCCTGAGTGTGTGATACGGAGACAGGGGGCAGTCGACTCATCCCCTGAGTGTGTGAATCAGAGAAAGGGGGGCGGTCTACTCATCCCCTGAATGTGTGATACGGAGACAGGGGGTGGTCGACTCATCCCCTTAGTCTGTGTACAGAGACAAGGGGCGGTCTACTCTTACCCTGAGTCTGTGATACAGACACAGGGGGCGGTCTACTCATCCCCTGAGTATGGGATACTGAGACTGGGGCAGTCTACTCTTCACCTGAGTCTGTGACACAGAGACAGGGGGCAGTCTACACATCCCCTGAGTCTATGATACAGAGACAGGGGGCGGTCTACTCTTCCCCTGAGTCTATGATACAGAGACAGGGGGCGGTCTACTCATCCCCTGAGTCTGTGATAGAGAGACAGGGGGTGGTCTAATCATCCCCTGAGTCTTTGATACAGAGACAGGGGCCGGTCTACCCATCCATTGAGTCTGTGATGCCTAGACAGGGGGCGGTCAACTCATCCCCTGAGTCTATGATGCAGCGACAGGGGGCAGTTTAATCATCCCCTGAGTCTGAGATACAGAAACAGGGGACGGTCGACTCATCCCCTGAATCAAGGATACAGAAACAGGGGGCGGTGTCCTCATCCCCTGAGTCTGTGATACAGGGACAGGGGGCGGTCTACTCATCCCCGAGTGTATGAGACAGAGACAGGGGGCGCTCCACTCATCCCCGATCTCTGTGATACAGAGACATGGGGCGGTTTACTCATGCCCTGGGTCTGTGATGCAGAGACAGGGGGCAGTCTACTCATCCCATGAGTCTGTTATACAGAGAAAGGGGGTGGTCTACTCATCTGCTGATTCTGAGATGCAGAGACAAGGGGCAGTTAACTCATTCCCTGGGTCTGTGAAACAGTGGAAGGAAGCAGTCTACTCATCCCCTGAGTCTGTGACACAGAGACAGGGGACGGTCTACTCATCCCCCGAGTGTGTGATACAGAGACAGGGGGCGCTCTACTCATCCCCCGAGTGTGTGATACAGAGACAGGGGGCGCTCTACTCATCCCCCGAGTGTGTGATGCAGAGACAGGGGGCGCTCTACTCATCCCCTGAGTCTGTGATACAGAGAAAGGGGGCGGTCTACTCATCCCCTGAGTCTGTGAAACAGAGAAAGGGGGCGGTCTACTGATCCCCTGAATCAATGATACAGAAACAGGGGGCGGTGTACTCATCCCCTGAGTCTGTGACACAGAGACAGGGGGCGCTCTACTCATCCCCTGAATCAATGATGCAGAAACAGGGGGCGGTCTACTAATCCCCCGAGTATGTGATACAGAGACAGGGGGCGCTCTGCTCATCCCATGAGTCTTTGACACAGAGAGAGGGGGCGGTCTACTCATCCCCTGAATCAATGATACAGAAACAGGGGGCGGTGTACTCATCCCCTGAGTCTGTGATACAGAGAAAGGGGGCGGTCTACTCATCCCCTGAGTCTGTGAGACAGAGACAGGGGGCGGTCTACTCATCCCCCAAGTGTGTGATACAGAGACAGGGGGCGCTCTACTCATCCCCGGGCTCTGTGAGACAGAGAAAGGGGGCGGTCTACTCATCCCCTGAGTCTGTGATACAGAGACAGGGGGCGGTCTACTCATCCCCTGAGTCTGAGATACAGAGACAGGGGGCGGTCTACTCATCCCCTGAGTCTGTGATACAGAGACAGGGGGCGGTCTACTCATCCCCTGAATCTGTGATACACAGACAGGGGCCGGTCTACTCATCCACTGAATGTGTGATACAGAGACAAGGTGCAGTCTACTCATCCACTGATGCTGAGATACAGAGACAGGGTGCGGTCTAATCATCACCAGAGTCTGTTATACAGAGACAGGGGGCGGTCTACTCATCCCCTAAATCTGAGATACAGAGACAGGGGGTGGTCTACTCATCCCCCAAGTGTGTGAAACAGAGACAGGGGGCGGTCTACTCATCCCCCGAGTCTGTGATACAGATACAGGTGGCGGTCTACTTACTCCCTGAGTCTGTGATACAGAGACAGGGGGCGTTTTACTCATCCCCTCCGCCGGAGATACAGAGACAGGGGGCGGTTTACTCATCCCATGAGTGTGTGATGCAGAGACAGTGGGCCATCTGCTCATTCCCTGAGTCTGTGATACAGAGATATGGGGCGGTCCACTCATTCCTTGAGTCTGAGATACAGAGACAGGGGGGGCCCTACTCATCCACTGAGTCTGTGAGACAGAGACAGGGGGCGGTCTACTCATCCCCTGAGTCTGTGATGTTGTGACAGGGGGCGGTCTACACATCCCCTGATTCTATGATACAGAGAAAGGGGGCGGTGTACTGATCCACAGATTCTGAGATACAGAGACAAGGGGCAGTTTACTCATCTCCTGAGTCTGTGAGACAGAGACAGGGGGAGGTCTACAAATCCCCTGAGTCTAAGATACAGAGATAGGGGGCGGTCTACTCTTTGCCCGAGTGTGTGATACAGAGACAGGGGGCGGTCTACTCATCCCCTTTGTCTGTGATACAGAGACAGGGGGCGGTCTACACATCCCTTGAATCTGTGACACAGAGACAGGGGGCGTTCGACTCATTCCATGAGTCCCTGATCAGTGACAGGGGGGAGTCTAATCATCCCCCGCGTTTGTGATATAGAGACAGGGGGCGCTCTACTCATCCCCTGAGTCTATGATACAGAGATAGGGGGCGGTCTACTCTTCCCCTGACTCCGAGATACAAAGACAAGGGCCAGTTTACTCATTCCCTGAGTCTGTGATACAGAGACAGGGGCCGGTCTACTCATACCCTGATTCTCTGACACAGAGACAGGAGGCGGTCTACACATCCCCTGAGTCTGTGATACAGAGACAGGGGGCAGTCAATTCATCTCCTGAGTCTGAGATACAGAGACAAGGGGCAGTCGACTCAACCCCTGAGTGTGTGATGCAGAGACAGGGGGTGGTCTAATCATCACCTGAGTATCAGATACAGAGACAGGGGGCAGTCGACTCATCCCCTGAGTCTGTGATACAGAGACAGGGGGCGGTCAATTCATCTCCTGAGTCTGAGATACAGAGACAAGGGGCAGTCGACTCATCCCCTGAGTGTGTGATACGGAGACAGGGGGCAGTCGACTCATCCCCTGAGTGTGTGAATCAGAGAAAGGGGGGCGGTCTACTCATCCCCTGAATGTGTGATACGGAGACAGGGGGTGGTCGACTCATCCCCTTAGTCTGTGTACAGAGACAAGGGGCGGTCTACTCTTACCCTGAGTCTGTGATACAGACACAGGGGGCGGTCTACTCATCCCCTGAGTATGGGATACTGAGACTGGGGCAGTCTACTCTTCACCTGAGTCTGTGACACAGAGACAGGGGGCAGTCTACACATCCCCTGAGTCTATGATACAGAGACAGGGGGCGGTCTACTCTTCCCCTGAGTCTATGATACAGAGACAGGGGGCGGTCTACTCATCCCCTGAGTCTGTGATAGAGAGACAGGGGGTGGTCTAATCATCCCCTGAGTCTTTGATACAGAGACAGGGGCCGGTCTACCCATCCATTGAGTCTGTGATGCCTAGACAGGGGGCGGTCAACTCATCCCCTGAGTCTATGATGCAGCGACAGGGGGCAGTTTAATCATCCCCTGAGTCTGAGATACAGAAACAGGGGACGGTCGACTCATCCCCTGAATCAAGGATACAGAAACAGGGGGCGGTGTCCTCATCCCCTGAGTCTGTGATACAGGGACAGGGGGCGGTCTACTCATCCCCGAGTGTATGAGACAGAGACAGGGGGCGCTCCACTCATCCCCGATCTCTGTGATACAGAGACATGGGGCGGTTTACTCATGCCCTGGGTCTGTGATGCAGAGACAGGGGGCAGTCTACTCATCCCATGAGTCTGTTATACAGAGATAGGGGGCGTTTAACTCTTTCCCTGAGTGTGAGATACAGAGACAGGGGGCGCTCTACTCATTCCCTGAGTCTAGAAGACAGAGACAGGGGGCAGTTTACTCATCCACTGGGTCTGTGATAGAGAGGAAGGGGGCGGTCTACTCATCCCATGAGTCTGTGATACAGAGACAGGGGGCGGTCTACTCATCCCCTGAGTCTGTGATACAGAGATAGGGGGCAGTTAACTCTTTCCCTGAGTGTGAGATACAGAGACAGGGAGCGCGCGACTCATTCTCTGAGTCCGTGATAGAGAGACAGGGGGTGGTTTACTCATCCCCTGAGTCTGTGATACAGAGAAAGAGGGCGGTCTACTCATCCCCTGAGTCTGTGATCCAGAGAAAGGGGCGGTCTACTCATTCCCTGGGTCTGTGATACAGTGGAAGGAAGCGGTCTACTCATCCCCTGAGTCTGTGATACAGAGACAGGGGGCGTTCTACTCATCCACTGTGTCTGAGTTACAGAGACAGGGGGCGGTCTACTCATCCACTGAGTCTGAGATACAGAGACAGGGTGCGGTCTACTCACCCACTGTGTATGAGATACAGAGACAGGGGGCGGTCTACTCATCCCCTGAGTCTGTGATGCAGAGACAGTGGCCGGTCTACTCATCCCATGAGTCTGTTATTGCAGAGACAGGCGGCGGTCTACTCATCCCCTGAGTATGAGATACAGAGACAGGGGGCGGTCTGCTCATCCCCTGAATCAATGATTCAGAGACAGGAGGCGGTCTACTCATCCCGCGAGTGTGTGATACAGAGACAGGGGGCGCTCTACTCATCCCCTGAGTCTGTGATACAGAGACAGGGGGCGGTCTACTCATCCCCTGAGTCTGTGATACAGAGACAGGGGGCGGTCTACTCATCCCCTGAGTATGAGATACAGAGACAGGGGGCGGTCTACTCATCCCCTGAGTCTGAGATACAGAGACAGGGGGCGGTCTACTCATCCCCTGAGTCTGAGATACAGAGACAGGGGGCGGTCTACTCATCCCCTGAGTCTGAGATACAGAGACAGGGGGCGGTCTACTCATCCCCTGAGTCTGAGATACAGAGACAGGGGGCGGTCTACTCATCCCCTGAATCTGTGATACACAGACAGGGGCCGGTCTACTCATCCACTGAATGTGTGATGCAAAGACAGGGGGCGGTCTACTCATCCACTGAGTCTGAGATCCAGAGACAGGGTGCGGTCTACTCATCCCCTGATTCTGTGATACAGAGACAGGGGGCGGTCTACTCATCCACTGAGTCTGAGATACAGAGACTGGGTGCGGTCTACTCATCCACTGTGTCTGAGATCCAGAGACAGGCGGCGGTCTACTCATCCCCTGGGTCTGAGATACAGAGACAGGGTGCGGTCTACTCACCCACTGAGTCTGAGATACAGAGACAGGCGGTGATCTACTCATCCCCTGAGTCTGAGATACAGAGACAGGGGGCGGTCTACTCACCCACTGAGTATGAGATACAGAGACAGGCGGCGATCTACTCATCTCCTGAGTCTGTGATACAGAGACAGGGGGCGGTCTACGCATCCCATGAGTCTGTTATACAGAGACAGGTGGCGGTCTACTCATCCCCTAAATCTGTGACACAGAGACAGGGGGCAGTCTACTCATCCCGCGAGTGTGTGATACAGAGACAGGGTGCGGTCCACTCACCCACTGAGTATGAGATACAGAGACAGGGGGCGGTCTACTCATCCCCTGAGTATGAGATACAGAGACAGGGGGCGGTCTACTCATCCCCTGTGTCTGTGATACAGAGACAGGGGGCGGTCTACTCATCCCCTGTGTCTGTGATACAGAGACAGGGGGCGGTCTACTCATCCCCCAAGTGTGTGATACAGAGACAGGGTGCGGTCCACTCACCCACTGAGTATGAGATACAGAGACAGGGGGCGGTCTACTCATCCCCTGGGTCTGAGATACAGAGACAGGGTGCGGTCTACTCACCCACTGAGTCTGAGATACAGAGACAGGCGGTGATCTACTCATCCCCTGAGTCTGAGATACAGAGACAGGGGGCGGTCTACTCACCCACTGAGTATGAGATACAGAGACAGGCGGCGATCTACTCATCTCCTGAGTCTGTGATACAGAGACAGGGGGGCGGTCTACGCATCCCATGAGTCTGTTATACAGAGACAGGGGCCGGTCTACTCATACCCTGATTCTCTGACACAGAGACAGGAGGCGGTCTACACATCCCCTGAGTCTGTGATACAGAGACAGGGGGCGGTCAATTCATCTCCTGAGTCTGAGATACAGAGACAAGGGGCAGTCGACTCAACCCCTGAGTGTGTGATGCAGAGACAGGGGGTGGTCTAATCATCACCTGAGTATCAGATACAGAGACAGGGGGCAGTCGACTCATCCCCTGAGTGTGTGATACGGAGACAGGGGGCAGTCGACTCATCCCCTGAGTGTGTGAATCAGAGAAAGGGGGGCGGTCTACTCATCCCCTGAATGTGTGATACGGAGACAGGGGGTGGTCGACTCATCCCCTTAGTCTGTGTACAGAGACAGGGGGCGGTCTACTCTTACCCTGAGTCTGTGATACAGACACAGGGGGCGGTCTACTCATCCCCTGAGTATGGGATACTGAGACTGGGGCAGTCTACTCTTCACCTGAGTCTGTGACACAGAGACAGGGGGCAGTCTACACATCCCCTGAGTCTATGATACAGAGACAGGGGGCGGTCTACTCTTCCCCTGAGTCTATGATACAGAGACAGGGGGCGGTCTACTCATCCCCTGAGTCTGTGATACAGAGACAGGGAGCGCTCTACTCATTCCCTGACTCTGTGATACAGAGACAGGGGGCGGTCTACTGATCCCCTGAGTCTGTGATACAGAGACAAGGGCCGGTCTACCCATCCATTGAGTCTGTGATGCCTAGACAGGGGGCGGTCAACTCATCCCCTGAGTCTGTGATGCAGTGACAGGGGGAGGTCTGCACATCACCTGAGTCTATGATGCAGCGACAGGGGGCAGTTTAATCATCCCCTGAGTCTCTGACACAGAGACAGGAGGCGGTCTTCTCATCCCCGAGTGTGTGATACAGAGACAGGGGCGGTCTACTCATCCCCGAGTGTGTGATACAGAGACAGGGGGCGCTCCACTCATCCCCGATCTCTGTGATACAGAGACATGGGGCGGTTTACTCATGCCCTGGGTCTGTGATGGAGAGGAAGGGTGCGGTCTACTCATCTCCTGAGTCTGTGATGCAGAGACAGGGGGCAGTTTACTCATCCCCTGGGTCTGTGATAGAGAGGAAGGGGGCGGTCTACGCATCCCCTGAGTCTGTGATGCAGAGACAGGCAGTGGTCTACTCATCCCCTGAATCAGAGATACAGAGACAAGGGGCAGTTTGCTCATCCACTGAGTGTGTGATACAAAGACAGGGGACGGTCTACTCATCCCCTGAGTTTGTGATACAGAGAAAGGGGGCGGTCTACTCATCCCCTGAGTGTGATACAGAGATAGGGGGCAGTTAACTCTTTCCCTGAGTGTGAGATACAGAGACAGGGAGCGCGCGACTCATTCTCTGAGTCCGTGATAGAGAGACAGGGGGCGGTCTACTCATCCCCTGAGTCTGTGATACAGAGTAAGGGGGCGTTCTACTCATCCCCTCAGACTGTGATACAGAGACAGGGGGCGGTTTACTCATCCACTGAGTCTGTGATACAGAGACAAGGGGCAGTTTACTCATCCCCTCAGTCTGTGATACAGAGACAGGGGGCGTTCTACTCATCCCCTCAGTCTGTGATACAGAGACAAGGGGCAGTCTACTCATCCCCTGAGTCTGTGATACAGAGACAGGGGGCAGTCTGCTCATCCACTGAGTGTGTGATACAAAGACAAGGGACGGTCTACTCATCCCCTGAGTTTGTGATACAGAGAAAGGGGGCGGTCTACTCATCCCCTAAATTTGTGATACCGAGACAGGAACCGGTCTACTCATCCCCAAAATTTGTGAAACCGAGAAAGGGGGCAGTCTACTCCGCCCCAAAGTCCCTAAATACAGACAGGGGCCAGTCTACCCATCCCCCGGGTCTATGAGACAGAGACTGGGGGAGATCTATTCGATCCTGAGTGTGTGATACAGAGGAAGGGGGCGGTCTACTCATCCACTGAGTCTGTGATACAGAGACAGGGGGCGGTCTACTCATCCCCTGAGTCTGTGATACAGAGACAGGGGGCGGTCTACTCATCCCCTGAGTCTGTGATACAGAGACAGGGGGCGGTATACTCATCCCCTATATCAATGAAACAGAGACAGGGGGCGGTCTACTCATCCCCTCAGTTTGTGATACAGAGACAGGGGGCGGTCTACTCATCCCCTGAGCCTGTGATACAGAGACAGGGGGCAGTCTGCTCAACCACTGAGTGTGTGATACAAAGACAGGGGACGGTCTACTCATCCACTGAGTCTGTGATACAGAGACAGGGGGCTGTCTACTCATCCCCTAAATTTGTGATACAGAGACAGGGGGCGGTCTACTCATCCCCTGAGTCTTTGATACAGAGACAGGGGGCGGTCTTCTCATCCACTGAGTCTGTGATACAGAGACAGCGGACGGTCCACTCATTAACTGACTCTGTGACACAGAGACAGGGGGCGGTCTACTCATCCCCTCAGTCTGTGATACAGAGACAGGGGGCGGTTTACTCATCCACTGAGTCTGTGATACAGAGACAAGGGGCAGTTTACTCATCCCCTCAGTCTGTGATACAGAGACAGGGGGCGTTCTACTCATCCCCTCAGTCTGTGATACAGAGACAAGGGGCAGTCTACTCATCCCCTGAGTCTGTGATACAGAGACAGGGGGCGTTCTACTCATCCCCTCAGTCTGTGATGCAGAGACAGGGGGCAGTCTACTCATCCCATGAGTCTGTTATACAGAGATAGGGGGCGTTTAACTCTTTCCCTGAGTGTGAGATACAGAGACAGGGGGCGCTCTACTCATTCCCTGAGTCTAGAAGACAGAGACAGGGGGCAGTTTACTCATCCATTGGGTCTGTGATAGAGAGGAAGGGGGCGGTCTACTCATCCCATGAGTCTGTGATACAGAGACAGGGGGCGGTCTACTCATCCCCTGAGTCTGTGATACAGAGACAGGGAGCGCTCTACTCATTCCCTGACTCTGTGATACAGAGACAGGGGGCGGTCTACTCATCCCCTGAGTCTGTGATACAGAGACAAGGGGCAGTTTACTCATCCCCTGGGTCTGTGATAGAGAGGAAGGGGGCGGTCTACGCATCCCCTGAGTCTGTGATGCAGAGACAGGCAGTGGTCTACTCATCCCCTGAATCAGAGATACAGAGACAAGGGGCAGTTTGCTCATCCACTGAGTGTGTGATACAAAGACAGGGGACGGTCTACTCATCCCCTGAGTTTGTGATACAGAGAAAGGGGGCGGTCCACTCATCCCCTGAGTGTGATACAGAGATAGGGGGCAGTTAACTCTTTCCCTGAGTGTGAGATACAGAGACAGGGAGCGCGCGACTCATTCTCTGAGTCCGTGATAGAGAGACAGGGGGCGGTTTACTCATCCCCTGAGTCTGTGATACAGAGACAGGGGGCGTTCTACTCATCCCCTCAGTCTGTGATACAGAGACAGGGGGCGGTTTACTCATCCACTGAGTCTGTGATACAGAGACAAGGGGCAGTTTACTCATCCCCTCAGTCTGTGATACAGAGACAGGGGGCGTTCTACTCATCCCCTCAGTCTGTGATACAGAGACAAGGGGCAGTCTACTCATCCCCTGAGTCTGTGATACAGAGACAGGGGGCAGTCTGCTCATCCACTGAGTGTGTGATACAAAGACAGGGGACGGTCTACTCATCCCCTGAGTTTGTGATACAGAGAAAGGGGGCGGTCTACTCATCCCCTAAATTTGTGATACCGAGACAGGAACCGGTCTACTCATCCCCAAAATTTGTGAAACCGAGAAAGGGGGCAGTCTACTCCACCCCAAAGTCCCTAAATACAGACAGGGGCCAGTCTACCCATCCCCCGGGTCTATGAGACAGAGACTGGGGGAGATCTATTCGATCCTGAGTGTGTGATACAGAGGAAGGGGGCGGTCTACTCATCCCCTGAGTCTGTGATACAGAGACAGGGGGCGGTCTACTCATCCCCTGAGTCTGTGATACAGAGACAGGGGGCGGTCTACTCATCCCCTGAGTCTGTGATACAGAGACAGGGGGCGGTATACTCATCCCCTATATCAATGAAACAGAGACAGGGGGCGGTCTACTCATCCCCTCAGTTTGTGATACAGAGACAGGGGGCGGTCTACTCATCCCCTGAGCCTGTGATACAGAGACAGGGGGCAGTCTGCTCAACCACTGAGTGTGTGATACAAAGACAGGGGACGGTCTACTCATCCACTGAGTCTGTGATACAGAGACAGGGGGCTGTCTACTCATCCCCTAAATTTGTGATACAGAGACAGGGGGCGGTCTACTCATCCCCTGAGTCTTTGATACAGAGACAGGGGGCGGTCTTCTCATCCACTGAGTCTGTGATACAGAGACAGCGGACGGTCCACTCATTAACTGACTCTGTGACACAGAGACAGGGGGCGGTCTACTCATCCCCTCAGTCTGTGATACAGAGACAGGGGGCGGTTTACTCATCCACTGAGTCTGTGATACAGAGACAAGGGGCAGTTTACTCATCCCCTCAGTCTGTGATACAGAGACAGGGGGCGTTCTACTCATCCCCTCAGTCTGTGATACAGAGACAAGGGGCAGTCTACTCATCCCCTGAGTCTGTGATACAGAGACAGGGGGCGTTCTACTCATCCCCTCAGTCTGTGATACAGAGACAAGGGGCAGTTTACTCATCCCATGAGTCTGTTATACAGAGACAGGGGCCGGTCTACTCATACCCTGATTCTCTGACACAGAGACAGGAGGCGGTCTACACATCCCCTGAGTCTGTGATACAGAGACAGGGGGCGGTCAATTCATCTCCTGAGTCTGAGATACAGAGACAAGGGGCAGTCGACTCAACCCCTGAGTGTGTGATGCAGAGACAGGGGGTGGTCTAATCATCACCTGAGTATCAGATACAGAGACAGGGGGCAGTCGACTCATCCCCTGAGTGTGTGATACGGAGACAGGGGGCAGTCGACTCATCCCCTGAGTGTGTGAATCAGAGAAAGGGGGGCGGTCTACTCATCCCCTGAATGTGTGATACGGAGACAGGGGGTGGTCGACTCATCCCCTTAGTCTGTGTACAGAGACAGGGGGCGGTCTACTCTTACCCTGAGTCTGTGATACAGACACAGGGGGCGGTCTACTCATCCCCTGAGTATGGGATACTGAGACTGGGGCAGTCTACTCTTCACCTGAGTCTGTGACACAGAGACAGGGGGCAGTCTACACATCCCCTGAGTCTATGATACAGAGACAGGGGGCGGTCTACTCTTCCCCTGAGTCTATGATACAGAGACAGGGGGCGGTCTACTCATCCCCTGAGTCTGTGATACAGAGACAGGGGGCGCTCTACTCATCCCCTGAGTCTGTGATAGAGAGACAGGGGGTGGTCTAATCATCCCCTGAGTCTTTGATACAGAGACAGGGGCCGGTCTACCCATCCATTGAGTCTGTGATGCCTAGACAGGGGGCGGTCAACTCATCCCCTGAGTCTGTGATACAAAGACAGGGGACGGTCTACTCATCCCCTGAGTTTGTGATACAGAGAAAGGGGGCGGTCTACTCATCCCCTAAATTTGTGATACCGAGACAGGAACCGGTCTACTCATCCCCAAAATTTGTGAAACCGAGAAAGGGGGCAGTCTACTCCGCCCCAAAGTCCCTAAATACAGACAGGGGCCAGTCTACCCATCCCCTGGGTCTATGAGACAGAGACTGGGGGAGATCTATTCGATCCTGAGTGTGTGATACAGAGGAAGGGGGCGGTCTACTCATCCCCTGAGTCTGTGATACAGAGACAGGGGGCGGTCTACTCATCCCCTGAGTCTGTGATACAGAGACAGGGGGCGGTATACTCATCCCCTATATCAATGAAACAGAGACAGGGGGCGGTCTACTCATCCCCTCAGTTTGTGATACAGAGACAGGGGGCGGTCTACACATCCCCTGAGCCTGTGATACAGAGACAGGGGGCAGTCTGCTCAACCACTGAGTGTGTGATACAAAGACAGGGGACGGTCTACTCATCCACTGAGTCTGTGATACAGAGACAGGGGGCTGTCTACTCATCCCCTAAATTTGTGATACAGAGACAGGGGGCGGTCTACTCATCCCCTGAGTCTTTGATACAGAGACAGGGGGCGGTCTTCTCATCCACTGAGTCTGTGATACAGAGACAGCGGACGGTCCACTCATTAACTGACTCTGTGACACAGAGACAGGGGGCGGTCTACTCATCCCCTCAGTCTGTGATACAGAGACAGGGGGCGGTTTACTCATCCACTGAGTCTGTGATACAGAGACAAGGGGCAGTTTACTCATCCCCTCAGTCTGTGATACAGAGACAGGGGGCGTTCTACTCATCCCCTCAGTCTGTGATACAGAGACAAGGGGCAGTCTACTCATCCCCTGAGTCTGTGATACAGAGACAGGGGGCGTTCTACTCATCCCCTCAGTCTGTGATACAGAGACAGGGGGCGGTTTACTCATCCACTGAGTCTGTGATACAGAGACAAGGGGCAGTTTACTCAACCCATGAGTCTGTTATACAGAGACAGGGGCCAGTCTACTCATACCCTGATTCTCTGACACAGAGACAGGAGGCGGTCTACACATCACCTGAGTCTGTGATACAGAGACAGGGGGCGGTCAATTCATCTCCTGAGTCTGAGATACAGAGACAAGGGGCAGTCGACTCAACCCCTGAGTGTGTGATGCAGAGACAGGGGGTGGTCTAATCATCACCTGAGTATCAGATACAGAGACAGGGGGCAGTCGACTCATCCCCTGAGTGTGTGATACGGAGACAGGGGGCAGTCGACTCATCCCCTGAGTGTGTGAATCAGAGAAAGGGGGGCGGTCTACTCATCCCCTGAATGTGTGATACGGAGACAGGGGGTGGTCGACTCATCCCCTTAGTCTGTGTACAGAGACAGGGGGCGGTCTACTCTTACCCTGAGTCTGTGATACAGACACAGGGGGCGGTCTACTCATCCCCTGAGTATGGGATACTGAGACTGGGGCAGTCTACTCTTCACCTGAGTCTGTGACACAGAGACAGGGGGCAGTCTACACATCCCCTGAGTCTATGATACAGAGACAGGGGGCGGTCTACTCTTCCCCTGAGTCTATGATACAGAGACAGGGGGCGGTCTACTCATCCCCTGAGTCTGTGATACAGAGACAGGGGGCGGTCTACTCATCCCCTGAGTCTGTGATAGAGAGACAGGGGGTGGTCTAATCATCCCCTGAGTCTTTGATACAGAGACAGGGGCCGGTCTACCCATCCATTGAGTCTGTGATGCCTAGACAGGGGGCGGTCAACTCATCCCCTGAGTCTGTGATGCAGTGACAGGGGGAGTTCTGCACATCACCTGAGTTTATGATGCAGCGACAGGGGGCAGTTTAATCATCCCCTGAGTCTCTGACACAGAGACAGGGGGCGGTTTACTCATCCACTGAGTCTGTGATACAGAGACAAGGGGCAGTTTACTCATCCCCTCAGTCTGTGATACAGAGACAGGGGGCGTTCTACTCATCCCCTCAGTCTGTGATACAGAGACAAGGGGCAGTCTACTCATCCCCTGAGTCTGTGATACAGAGACAGGGGGCAGTCTGCTCATCCACTGAGTGTGTGATACAAAGACAGGGGACGGTCTACTCATCCCCTGAGTTTGTGATACAGAGAAAGGGGGCGGTCTACTCATCCCCTAAATTTGTGATACCGAGACAGGAACCGGTCTACTCATCCCCAAAATTTGTGAAACCGAGAAAGGGGGCAGTCTACTCCGCCCCAAAGTCCCTAAATACAGACAGGGGCCAGTCTACCCATCCCCCGGGTCTAGGAGACAGAGACTGGGGGAGATCTATTCGATCCTGAGTGTGTGATACAGAGGAAGGGGGCGGTCTACTCATCCCCTGAGTCTGTGATACAGAGACAGGGGGCAGTCCACTCATCCCCTGAGTCTGTGATACAGAGACAGGGGGCGGTCTACTCATCCCCTGAGTCTGTGATACAGAGACAGGGGGCGGTATACTCATCCCCTATATCAATGAAACAGAGACAGGGGGCGGTCTACTCATCCCCTCAGTTTGTGATACAGAGACAGGGGGCGGTCTACTCATCCCCTGAGCCTGTGATACAGAGACAGGGGGCAGTCTGCTCAACCACTGAGTGTGTGATACAAAGACAGGGGACGGTCTACTCATCCACTGAGTCTGTGATACAGAGACAGGGGGCTGTCTACTCATCCCCTAAATTTGTGATACAGAGACAGGGGGCGGTCTACTCATCCCCTGAGTCTTTGATACAGAGACAGGGGGCGGTCTTCTCATCCACTGAGTCTGTGATACAGAGACAGCGGACGGTCCACTCATTAACTGACTCTGTGACACAGAGACAGGGGGCGGTCTACTCATCCCCTCAGTCTGTGATACAGAGACAGGGGGCGGTTTACTCATCCACTGAGTCTGTGATACAGAGACAAGGGGCAGTTTACTCATCCCCTCAGTCTGTGATACAGAGACAGGGGGCGTTCTACTCATCCCCTCAGTCTGTGATACAGAGACAAGGGGCAGTCTACTCATCCCCTGAGTCTGTGATACAGAGACAGGGGGCGTTCTACTCATCCCCTCAGTCTGTGATACAGAGACAAGGGGCAGTTTACTCATCCCATGAGTCTGTTATACAGAGACAGGGGCCGGTCTACTCATACCCTGATTCTCTGACACAGAGACAGGAGGCGGTCTACACATCCCCTGAGTCTGTGATACAGAGACAGGGGGCGGTCAATTCATCTCCTGAGTCTGAGATACAGAGACAAGGGGCAGTCGACTCAACCCCTGAGTGTGTGATGCAGAGACAGGGGGTGGTCTAATCATCACCTGAGTATCAGATACAGAGACAGGGGGCAGTCGACTCATCCCCTGAGTGTGTGATACGGAGACAGGGGGCAGTCGACTCATCCCCTGAGTGTGTGAATCAGAGAAAGGGGGGCGGTCTACTCATCCCCTGAATGTGTGATACGGAGACAGGGGGTGGTCGACTCATCCCCTTAGTCTGTGTACAGAGACAGGGGGCGGTCTACTCTTACCCTGAGTCTGTGATACAGACACAGGGGGCGGTCTACTCATCCCCTGAGTATGGGATACTGAGACTGGGGCAGTCTACTCTTCACCTGAGTCTGTGACACAGAGACAGGGGGCAGTCTACACATCCCCTGAGTCTATGATACAGAGACAGGGGGCGGTCTACTCTTCCCCTGAGTCTATGATACAGAGACAGGGGGCGGTCTACTCATCCCCTGAGTCTGTGATACAGAGACAGGGGGCGCTCTACTCATCCCCTGAGTCTGTGATAGAGAGACAGGGGGTGGTCTAATCATCCCCTGAGTCTTTGATACAGAGACAGGGGCCGGTCTACCCATCCATTGAGTCTGTGATGCCTAGACAGGGGGCGGTCAACTCATCCCCTGAGTCTGTGATACAAAGACAGGGGACGGTCTACTCATCCCCTGAGTTTGTGATACAGAGAAAGGGGGCGGTCTACTCATCCCCTAAATTTGTGATACCGAGACAGGAACCGGTCTACTCATCCCCAAAATTTGTGAAACCGAGAAAGGGGGCAGTCTACTCCGCCCCAAAGTCCCTAAATACAGACAGGGGCCAGTCTACCCATCCCCTGGGTCTATGAGACAGAGACTGGGGGAGATCTATTCGATCCTGAGTGTGTGATACAGAGGAAGGGGGCGGTCTACTCATCCCCTGAGTCTGTGATACAGAGACAGGGGGCGGTCTACTCATCCCCTGAGTCTGTGATACAGAGACAGGGGGCGGTATACTCATCCCCTATATCAATGAAACAGAGACAGGGGGCGGTCTACTCATCCCCTCAGTTTGTGATACAGAGACAGGGGGCGGTCTACACATCCCCTGAGCCTGTGATACAGAGACAGGGGGCAGTCTGCTCAACCACTGAGTGTGTGATACAAAGACAGGGGACGGTCTACTCATCCACTGAGTCTGTGATACAGAGACAGGGGGCTGTCTACTCATCCCCTAAATTTGTGATACAGAGACAGGGGGCGGTCTACTCATCCCCTGAGTCTTTGATACAGAGACAGGGGGCGGTCTTCTCATCCACTGAGTCTGTGATACAGAGACAGCGGACGGTCCACTCATTAACTGACTCTGTGACACAGAGACAGGGGGCGGTCTACTCATCCCCTCAGTCTGTGATACAGAGACAGGGGGCGGTTTACTCATCCACTGAGTCTGTGATACAGAGACAAGGGGCAGTTTACTCATCCCCTCAGTCTGTGATACAGAGACAGGGGGCGTTCTACTCATCCCCTCAGTCTGTGATACAGAGACAAGGGGCAGTCTACTCATCCCCTGAGTCTGTGATACAGAGACAGGGGGCGTTCTACTCATCCCCTCAGTCTGTGATACAGAGACAGGGGGCGGTTTACTCATCCACTGAGTCTGTGATACAGAGACAAGGGGCAGTTTACTCAACCCATGAGTCTGTTATACAGAGACAGGGGCCAGTCTACTCATACCCTGATTCTCTGACACAGAGACAGGAGGCGGTCTACACATCACCTGAGTCTGTGATACAGAGACAGGGGGCGGTCAATTCATCTCCTGAGTCTGAGATACAGAGACAAGGGGCAGTCGACTCAACCCCTGAGTGTGTGATGCAGAGACAGGGGGTGGTCTAATCATCACCTGAGTATCAGATACAGAGACAGGGGGCAGTCGACTCATCCCCTGAGTGTGTGATACGGAGACAGGGGGCAGTCGACTCATCCCCTGAGTGTGTGAATCAGAGAAAGGGGGGCGGTCTACTCATCCCCTGAATGTGTGATACGGAGACAGGGGGTGGTCGACTCATCCCCTTAGTCTGTGTACAGAGACAGGGGGCGGTCTACTCTTACCCTGAGTCTGTGATACAGACACAGGGGGCGGTCTACTCATCCCCTGAGTATGGGATACTGAGACTGGGGCAGTCTACTCTTCACCTGAGTCTGTGACACAGAGACAGGGGGCAGTCTACACATCCCCTGAGTCTATGATACAGAGACAGGGGGCGGTCTACTCTTCCCCTGAGTCTATGATACAGAGACAGGGGGCGGTCTACTCATCCCCTGAGTCTGTGATACAGAGACAGGGGGCGGTCTACTCATCCCCTGAGTCTGTGATAGAGAGACAGGGGGTGGTCTAATCATCCCCTGAGTCTTTGATACAGAGACAGGGGCCGGTCTACCCATCCATTGAGTCTGTGATGCCTAGACAGGGGGCGGTCAACTCATCCCCTGAGTCTGTGATGCAGTGACAGGGGGAGTTCTGCACATCACCTGAGTTTATGATGCAGCGACAGGGGGCAGTTTAATCATCCCCTGAGTCTCTGACACAGAGACAGGGGGCGGTTTACTCATCCACTGAGTCTGTGATACAGAGACAAGGGGCAGTTTACTCATCCCCTCAGTCTGTGATACAGAGACAGGGGGCGTTCTACTCATCCCCTCAGTCTGTGATACAGAGACAAGGGGCAGTCTACTCATCCCCTGAGTCTGTGATACAGAGACAGGGGGCAGTCTGCTCATCCACTGAGTGTGTGATACAAAGACAGGGGACGGTCTACTCATCCCCTGAGTTTGTGATACAGAGAAAGGGGGCGGTCTACTCATCCCCTAAATTTGTGATACCGAGACAGGAACCGGTCTACTCATCCCCAAAATTTGTGAAACCGAGAAAGGGGGCAGTCTACTCCGCCCCAAAGTCCCTAAATACAGACAGGGGCCAGTCTACCCATCCCCCGGGTCTAGGAGACAGAGACTGGGGGAGATCTATTCGATCCTGAGTGTGTGATACAGAGGAAGGGGGCGGTCTACTCATCCCCTGAGTCTGTGATACAGAGACAGGGGGCAGTCCACTCATCCCCTGAGTCTGTGATACAGAGACAGGGGGCGGTCTACTCATCCCCTGAGTCTGTGATACAGAGACAGGGGGCGGTATACTCATCCCCTATATCAATGAAACAGAGACAGGGGGCGGTCTACTCATCCCCTCAGTTTGTGATACAGAGACAGGGGGCGGTCTACTCATCCCCTGAGCCTGTGACACAGAGACAGGGGGCGGTCTACTCATCCCCTCAGTCTGTGATACAGAGACAGGGGGCGGTTTACTCATCCACTGAGTCTGTGATACAGAGACAAGGGGCAGTTTACTCATCCCCTCAGTCTGTGATACAGAGACAGGGGGTGTTCTACTCATCCCCTCAGTCTGTGATACAGAGACAGGGGGCTGTCTACTCATCCCCTGAGTCTGTGATACAGAGACAGGGGGCGTTCTACTCATCCCCTCAGTCTGTGATACAGAGACAGGGGGCGGTTTACTCATCCACTGAGTCTGTGATACAGAGACAAGGGGCAGTTTACTCATCCCATGAGTCTGTTATACAGAGACAGGGGCCGGTCTACTCATACCCTGATTCTCTGACACAGAGACAGGAGGCGGTCTACACATCCCCTGATGTGGCGGCACAGTGGCGCAGTGGTTAGCACCGCAGCCTCACAGCTCCAGGGACCCGGGTTCGATTCCGGGTACTGCCTGTGTGGAGTTTGCAAGTTCTCCCTGTGTCTGCGTGGGTTTTCTCCGGGTGCTCCGGTTTCCTCCCACAAGCCAAAAAACTTGCAGGTTGACAGGTAAATTGGCCATTATAAATTGTCACCAGTATAGGTAGGTGGTAGGGAAATATTGGGACAGGTGGGGATGTTTGTTGGGAATATCGGATTCGTGTAGGATTAGTATAAATGGGTGGTTGATGTTTGGCACAGACTCGGTGGGCCGAAGGGCCTGTTTCAGTGCTGTATCTCTAATCTAATCTAATCTACTCCGCCCCAAAGTCCCTAAATACAGACAGGGGCCAGTCTACCCATCCCCCGGGTCTAGGAGACAGAGACTGGGGGAGATCTATTCGATCCTGAGTGTGTGATACAGAGGAAGGGGGCGGTCTACTCATCCCCTGAGTCTGTGATACAGAGACAGGGGGCGGTCCACTCATCCCCTGAGTCTGTGATACAGAGACAGGGGGCGGTCTACTCATCCCCTGAGTCTGTGATACAGAGACAGGGGGCGGTATACTCATCCCCTATATCAATGAAACAGAGACAGGGGGCGGTCTACTCATCCCCTCAGTTTGTGATACAGAGACAGGGGGCGGTCTACTCATCCCCTGAGCCTGTGATACAGAGACAGGGGGCAGTCTGCTCAACCACTGAGTGTGTGATACAAAGACAGGGGACGGTCTACTCATCCACTGAGTCTGTGATACAGAGACAGGGGGCTGTCTACTCATCCCCTAAATTTGTGATACAGAGACAGGGGGCGGTCTACTCATCCCCTGAGTCTTTGATACAGAGACAGGGGGCGGTCTTCTCATCCACTGAGTCTGTGATACAGAGACAGCGGACGGTCCACTCATTAACTGACTCTGTGACACAGAGACAGGGGGCGGTCTACTCATCCCCTGAGTCTGTTATACAGAGACAGGGGGCGGTCTACTCATGCCCTGAGTCTGTGAGACAGAGATAGGGGGAGGTCTACACCTCTCCTGAGTCTAAGATACAGAGATAGGGGGCGGTCTACTCTTCCCCCGAGTGTGTGATCCAGAGACAGGGGGCGGTCTACTCATACCCTGAGTGTGTGAGACAGTGACAGGGGGAGGTCTGCACATCACCTGAGTCTATGATGCAGCGACAGGGGGCAGATTAATCATCCCCTGAGTCTGAGATATAGAAACAGGGGGCGGTCGACTCATCCCTTGAATCTATGTAACAGAGATAGAGGGCGGTCTTCTCATCCCCTGAGTCTGTGATACAGGGACAGGGGGCGCTCTACTCATCCCCGTGTGTGTGATACAGAGACAGGGGGCGCTCTGCTCATCCCCTGAGTCTGTGACACAGAGACAGGGGGCGGGCTACTCATCCCCGGGCTCTGTGATACAGAGACATGGGGCGGTCTACTCATCCCCTGAGACGGTGATGCAGACAAACGGGGCGGTCTACTCATCCCCTGAGTCTGTGATAACGAGAAAGGCAGTGGTCTACTCATTCCCTGAATCTGAGGTACAGTGACAAGGGGCAGTTTGCTCATCCCCTGGGCCAGTGATAAAGAGAAAGGGGGCGGTCTACTCATCCCCTGAGTCTGTAACAGAGAGACAGGGAGCGGTCTGCTCATCCCCAGAATCAATGATACAGAAACAGGGGGAGGTGTACTCATCCCCTGAGTCTGAGATACAGAGACAAGGGGCAGTTTGCTCATCCCCTGGGTCTGTGATACAGAGACAGGGGGCGGTCTACTCATCCCCTGTGTCCGTGACACAGAGACAGGGGGCGGTCTACTCATCCGCTGAATCAATGATACAGAAACATGGGGCGGTCTACTCATCCCCTGAGTCTGTGAGACAGAGAAGGGGGCGGTCTACTCATCCACTGAGTCTGTGATACAGAGACAGGGGGCGGTCTACTCATCCCCTAAATTTGTGATACAGAGACAGGGGGCGGTCTACTTATCCCCTCAGTTTGTGATACAGAGACAGGGGGTGGTCTACTTATCCCCTCAGTTTGTGATACAGAGACAGGGGGCAGTCTGCTCAACCACCGAGTGTGTGATACAAAGACAGGGGACGGTGTACTCATCCACTGAGTCTGTGATACAGAGACAGGGGGCGGTCTACTCATCCCCTAAATTTGTGATACAGAGACAGGGGGCGGTCTACTTATCCCCTCAGTTTGTGATACAGAGACAGGGGGTGGTCTACTTATCCCCTCAGTTTGTGATACAGAGACAGGGGGTGGTCTACTTATCCCCTCAGTTTGTGATACAGAGACAGGGGGTGGTCTACTCATCCCCTCAGTTTGTGATACAGAGACAGGGTGTGGTCTAATCATCCCCTGAGTCTTTGATACAGAGACAGGGGCCGGTCTACCCATCCACTGAGTCTGTGATGCCTAGACAGGAGGCGGTCTACTCATACCCTGAGTCTGTGATACAGAGACAGGAGGCGGTCAACTCATCCCCTGAGTCTGTGATACAGTGACAGGGGGAGGTCTGCACATCACCTGAGTCTATGATGCAGCGACAGGGGGCAGTTTAATCATCCCCTGAGTCTGAGATACAGAAACAGGGGACGGTCGACTCATCCCTTGAATCTATGAAACAGAGATAGAGGGCGGTCTTCTCATCCCCGAGTGTGTGATACAGAGACAGGGGCGGTCTACCCATCCCCCGAGTGTGTGAAACAGATACAGGGGGTGGTCTACTCATCCCCTGAATCAAGGATACAGAAACAGGGGGCGGTGTACTCATCTGCTGGGTAAGGAAAAAGGTATATATTTGTGTGGTGGCTGTACCCGAGACACTACACGTGTAGTGTCTCCCACCCACCCTCCTCCTCTAACCATAAAAAAAGTACTCTGGTGTGTTGATAAGGTAAGCTTTTTATTTAGGAAGTTCTGTCCGTTGGATTGCTAACCTAACAAGTTTTTGACTTTTTGTTTTTCAGTAGATTTGTTGGGAATTTGGAATAGTGGGAATGGAGGTTAAGGCAGTTGCATGTTCCTCCTGCAGAATGTGGGAGGTAAGGGTCGCCAAGAGTGTCCCTGCTGACTGCATCTGTGGGAAGTGCACCCAACTCCAGCTCCTCGAGAACCGCGTTAGGGAACTGGAGCTGGAGTTGGATGAACTTCGGATCATTCGGGAGGCGGAGGAGGTTATTGAGAGGAGTTATGGGGAGGTAGTCACACCTCAGGTAAAAGAAGTAGGTAGATGGGTTACCGTCAGGGGAAGGAGAGGGAACCAGCAGGCAGTGCAGGGATCCCCTGTGGCCGTTTCCCTCAACAACAGGTATACCGTTTTGGATACTGTTGCGGGGGACGACTTACCAGGGGTAAGCAATGGGGTACAGATATCTGGCACAGAGTCTGTCCCTGTTGCTCAGAAGGGAAGGGGGAAGAGGAGCAGAACATTAGTCATTGGGGACTCCATAGTTAGGGGAACAGATAGGAGGTTCTGTGGGAACGAGAGAGACTCACGGTTGGTATGTTGCCTCCCAGGTGCCAGGGTTCGTGATGTCTCGGATCGTGTTTTTGGGATCCTTAATGGGGAGGGGGAGCAGCCCCAAGTCGTGGTCCACATAGGCACCAACGACATAGGTAGGAAGAGAGATGGGGATTTAAGACAGAAATTTATGGAGCTAGGGTGGAAGCTTAGAGCGAGACCAAACAGAGTTGTTATCTCTGGGTTGTTGCCCGTGCCACGTGATAGCGAAGCGAGGAATAGGGAGAGAGAGGAGTTGAACACGTGGCTGCAGGGATGGTGCAGGAGGGAGGGTTTTGGTTTCCTGGATAATTGGGGCTCTTTCTGGGGTAGGTGGGACCTCTACAAACAGGATGGTCTTCACCTGAACCAGAGGGGTACCAATATCCTGGGGGGGAGGTTTGCTAGTGCTCTTCGAGGGGGTTTAAACTAATTCAGCAGGGGAATGGGAACCTAAATTGTGGTGCCAGTGTACAGGATGTTGAGAGTAGTGAGGTCAGGGATATGGTTACAAGGACGCAAGAGGGCACTGGCAAGCAAGAACCTGGTTTAAAGTGTGTCTATTTCAACGCCAGGAGCATCCGGAATAAGGTGGGTGAGCTTGCAGCATGGGTTGGTACCTGGGATCTCGATGTAGTGGCCATTTCGGAGACATGGGTAGAGCAGGGGCAGGAATGGATGTTGCAGGTTCCGGGATTTAGATGTTTCAGTAAGAACAGAGAAGATGGTAAAAGAGGGGGGGGTGTGGCATTGTTAATCAAGGAGAGTATTACAGCGACAGAAAGGACGTTTGAGGACTCGGCTACTGAGGTAGTATGGGCTGAGGTTAGAAACAGGAGAGGTGAGGTTACCCTGTTGGGAGTCTTTTATAGACCTCCGAATAGTTCCAGAGATGTAGAGGAAAGGATAGCGAAGATGATTCTCGACAGGGGTGAGAGTAACAGGGTAGTTGTTATGGGGGACTTTAACTTTCCAAATATCGACTGGAAGTACTATAGTTCGAGTACTTTAGATGGGTCAGTTTTTGTCCAGTGTGTGCAGGAGGGTTTTCTGACACAGTATGTAGACAGGCCAACCAGGGGCGATGCCACATTGGATTTGGTACTGGGAAATGAACCCGGCCAGGTGTTAGATTTAGATGTAGGTGAGCACTTTGGTGATAGTGATCACAATTCGGTTAGGTTTACCTTAGCGATGGGCAGGGACAGGTATATACCGCAGGGCAAGAATTATAACTGGGGGAAAGGAAATTATGATGCGATTAGGCAAGATTTAGGATGCGTAGGATGGGGAAGGAAACTGCAGGGGATGGGAACAATCGAAATGTGGAGCTTATTCAAGGAGCAGCTACTGCGTGTCCTTGATAAGTATGTACTTGTGAGGCAGGGAGGAAGTTGTCGTGCGAGGGAGCCGTGGTTTACTAAAGAAGTTGAAGCGCTTGTCAAGAGGAAGAAGAAGGCTTTTGTTAGGATGAGACGTGAAGGCTCAGTTAGGGCGCTTGAGAGCTACAAGCTAGCCAGGAAGGATCTAAAGGGAGAGCTAAGAAGAGCAAGGAGAGGACACGAGAAGTCATTGGTGGATCGGATCAGGGAAAACCCTAAGGCTTTCTATAGGTATATCAGGAATAAAAGAATGACTAGAGTGAGATTAGGGCCAATCAAGGATAGTAGTGGGAAGTTGTGTGTGGAATCAGAGGAGATAGGGGAAGTGTTAAATGAATATTTTGCGACAGTATTTACAGTAGAGAAAGAAAATGTTGTTGAGAATACTGAGATTCAGGCTACGAGGCTAGATGGGATTGAGGTTCACAAGGAGGAGGTGTTAGCAATTTTGGAAAGTGTGAAAATAGATAAGTCCCCTGGGCCAGATGGGATTTATCCTAGGATTCTCTGGGAAGCTAGGGAGGAGATTGCAGAGCCTTTGTCCTTGATCTTTATGTCGTCATTGTCGACAGGAATAGTGCCGGAAGACTGGAGGATTGCAAATGTTGTCCCCTTGTTCAAGAAGGGGAGTAGAGACAGCCCTGGTAATTATAGACCTGTGAGCCTTACTTCGGTTGTGGGTAAAATGTTGGAAAAGTTTATAAGAGACAGGATTTATAATCATCTTGAAAAGAATAAGTACATTAGAGATAGTCAGCACGGTTTTGTGACGGGTAGGTCGTGCCTCACAAACCTTATTGAGTTTTTCGAGAAGGTGACCAAACAGGTGGATGAGGGTAAAGCAGTGGATGTGGTGTATATGGATTTCAGTAAGGCGTTTGATAAGGTTCCCCACGGTAGGCTATTGCAGAAAATACGCAAGTATGGGGTTGAAGGTGATTTAGAGCTTTGGATCAGAAATTGGCTAGCTGAAAGAAGACAGAGGGTGGTGGTTGATGGCAAATGTTCATCCTGGAGTTTAGTTACTAGTGGTGTACCGCAAGGATCTGTTTTGGGGCCACTGCTGTTTGTCATTTTTATAAATGACCTGGAAGAGGGTGTAGAAGGGTGGGTTAGTAAATTTGCAGATGACACTAAGGTCGGTGGAGTTATGGATAGTGCCGAAGGATGTTGTCGGGTACAGAGAGACATAGATAGGCTGCAGAGCTGGGCTGAGAGATGGCAAATGGAGTTTAATGCGGAAAAGTATGAGGTGATTCACTTTGGAAGGAGTAACAGGAATGCAGAGTACTGGGCTAATGGGAGGATTCTTGGTACTGTAGATGAACAGAGAGATCTTGGTGTCCAGGTGCATAAATCCCTGAAGGTTGCTAACCAGGTTAATAGGGCTGTTAAGAAGGCATATGGTGTGTTAGCTTTTATTAGTAGGGGGGTCGAGTTTCGGAGCCACGATGTCATGCTGCAGCTGTACAAAACTCTGGTGAGACCGCACCTGGAGTATTGCGTGCAGTTCTGGTCACCGCATTATAGGAAGGATGTGGAAGCTATGGAAAGGGTGCAGAGGAGATTTACTCGGATGTTGCCTGGTATGGAGGGAAGGTCTTACGAGGAAAGGCTGAGGGACTTGAGGTTGTTTTCGTTGGAGAGAAGGAGGAGGAGAGGTGACTTAATAGAGACAGAGAAGATAATCAGAGGGTTAGATAGGGTGGATAGTGAGCGTCTTTTTCCTCGGATGGTGATGGCAAACACGAGGGGACATAGCTTCAAGTTGAGGGGTGATAGATATCGGACAGATGTGAGAGGTAGTTTCTTTACTCAGAGAGTAGTAAGGGCGTGGAACGCCCTGCCTGCAGCAGTAGTAGATTCGCCAACTTTAAGGGCATTTAAGTGGACATTGGATAGACACATGGATGAAAATGGAATAGTGTAGGTCAGATGGTTTCACAGGGCGGCGCAACATCGAGGGCCGAAGGGCCTGTACTGCGCTGTAATGTTCTAAATCTAAATCCCCTGAGTCTGTGATACAGGGACAGCGGGCGGTCTACTCATCCCCTGAATCAATGAAACAGAAACAGGGGGCGGTGTTCTCATACCCTGAGACTGTGATGCAGACAAACGGGGCGGTCTACTCATCCCCCGAGTGTGTGAGACAGAGACAGGGGGCAGTCTACTCATCCCATGAGTCTGTTATACAGAGATAGGGGGCGTTTAACTCTTTCCCTGAGTGTGAGATACAGAGACAGGGGGCGCTCTACTCATTCCCTGAGTCTAGAATACAGAGACAGGGGGCAGTTTACTCATCCCATGGGTCTGTGATAGAGAGGAAGGGGGCGGTCTACTCATCCCCTGCGTGTGATACAGAGATAGGGGGCAGTTAACTCTTTCCCTGAGTGTGAGATACAGAGACAGGGAGCGCTCTACTCAGTCCCTGAGTCTGTGATACAGAGACAGGCAGTGGTCTACTCATCCCCTGAGTCTGTGAGACAGAGACAGGCAGTGGTCTACTCATCCCCTGAATCTGAGATACAGTGACAAGGGGCAGTTTGCTCATCCCCTGGGTAAGTCAGAAAGAGACGGGGGGCAGTCTACTCATCCCCCGAATCAATGATACAGAAACAGGGGGCGGTGTACTCATCCCCTGAGTCTGTGATACAGAGACAGCGGGTGGTCTACTCATCCCCTGAGTCTATGATACAGAGACATGGGGCGGTCTACTCATCCCCTGATTCTGTGATGCAGAGACAGTGGGCGGTCTACTCATCCCCTGAATCAATGATACAGAAACAGGGGGCGGTGTACTCATCCCCTGAGTCTGTGATGCAGACAAACGGGGCGGTCTACTCATCCCCTGAGTGTGATACAGAGACAGGCAGTGATCTACTCATCCCCTGAATCTGAGATACAGAGACAAGGGGCAGTTTGCTCATCCCCTGGGTCAGTGATAAAGAGACAGGGGGCGGTCTACTCATCCCCTGAGTCTGTGACACAGAGACAGGGGGCGGTCTACTCATTCCCTGAGTCTATGATACAGAGACAGGGGGCAGTTTACTCATCCCCTGAATCTGAGATACAGAGACAAGGGGCAGTTTACTCATCCCATGGGACTGTGATAGAGAGGAAGGGGGTGGTCTACTCATCCCCTGAGTGTGATACAGAGGTAGGGGGCAGTTAACACTTTCCCTGAGTGTGAGATACAGTGACAGGGAGCGCTCTACTCATTCCCTGAGTCTGAGATACAGAGACAGGGGGCGGTCTACTCTTCCACTGAGTCTGTGATACAGAGACAAGGGGCAGTTTACTCATCCCCTGGGTCTGTGATCGAGAGGAAGGGGGCGGTCTACTCATCCCCTGAGTCTGTGATACAGAGACAGGGGGCGTTCTACTCATCCCCTCAGTCTGTGATGCAGAGACAGGGGGCAGTCTACTCATCCCCTGAGTCTGTGATACAGAGACAGGGGGCAGTCTGCTCATCCACTGAGGTGTGATACAAAGACAGGGGACGGTCTACTCATCCCCTGAGTCTGTGATACAGAGACAGGGGGCAGTCTGCTCATCCGCTGAGTGTCTTATACAAAGACAGGGGACGGTCTACTCATCTCCTGAGTTTGTGATGCAGAGACAGGGGGCGGACTACTCATCACCTGAGTTTGTGATGCAGAGAAAGGGGGCGGTCTACTCATCCGCTGAGTGTCTTATACAAAGACAGGGGACGGTCTAATCATCCCCTAAATTTGTGAAACCGAGAAAGGGGGCAGTCTACTCCGCCCCAAAGTCCCTAAATACAGACAGGGGCCAGTCTACCCATCCCCCGGGTCTATGAGACAGAGACTGGGGGAGATCTATTCGATCCTGAGTGTGTGATACAGAGGAAGGGGGCGGTCTACTCATCCCCTGAGTCTGTGATACAGAGACAGGGGGCGGTCTACTCATCCCCTGAGTCTGTGATACAGAGACAGGGGGCGGTATACTCATCCCCTATATCAATGAAACAGAGACAGGGGGCGGTCAACTCATCCCGCGAGTGTGTGATACAGAGACGGGGCGGTCTACTCATACCCTGAGCCTCTGATATAGAGACAGGGGGCGGTCTACACATCCCCTGAGTCTATGATACAGAGACAGGGGGCGGTCTACTCTTCCCCTGAGTCTATGATACAGAGACAGGGGGCGGTCTACTCATCCCCTCAGTTTGTGATACAGAGACAGGGGGCGGTCTACTCATCCCCTGAGCCTGTGATACAGAGACAGGGGGCAGTCTGCTCAACCACTGAGTCTGTGATACAAAGACAGGGGACGGTCCACTCATCCTCTGAGTCTGTTATACAGAGACAGGGGGCGGTCTACTCATTCCCTGAGTCTGTGACACAGAAACAAGTGGCAGTTTACTCATCGCCTGAGTCTGTGACACAGAGACAGGGGGCGGTCTACTCATCCGCTGAATCAATGATACAGAGACAGGGGGCGGTCTACTCATCCCCTGAGTCTTTGATACAGAGACAGGGGGCAGTCTTCTCATCCACTGAATCAATGATACAGAGACAGGGGGCGGTCTACTCATCCTCTGAGTCTGTTATACAGAGACAGGGGGCGGTCTACTCATTCCCTGAGTCTGTGACACAGAGACAAGTGGCAGTTTACTCATCGCCTGAGTCTGTGACACAGAGACAGGGGGCGGTCTACTCATCCGCTGAATCAATGATACAGAGACAGGGGGCGGTCTACTCATCCCCCGAGTGTGTGATACAGAGAAAGGGGGCGGTCAACTCATCCCCTGAGTCTGTGATGCAGAGACAGGAGGCGGTCAACTCATCCCCTGAGTCAGTGATACAGAGACAGGAGGCGGTCAACTCATCCCCTGAGTCTGTGATACAGAGACAGGGGACGCTCCACTCATCCCCGGGCTCTGTGATACAGAGACATGGGGCGGTTTACTCATGCCCTGGGTCTGTGATGGAGAGGAAGGGTGCGGTCTACTCATCTCCTGAGTCTGTGATACAGAGACAGGGGGCGGTATACTCATCCCCTATATCAATGAAACAGAGACAGGGGGCGGTCAACTCATCCCGCGAGTGTGTGATACAGAGACAGGGGGCGGTCTACTCATACCCTGAGCCTCTGATATAGAGACAGGGGGCGGTCTACACATCCCCTGAGTCTATGATACAGAGACAGGGGGCGGTCTACTCTTCCCCTGAGTCTATGATACAGAGACAGGGGGCGGTCTACTCATCCCCTCAGTTTGTGATACAGAGACAGGGGGCGGTCTACTCATCCCCTGAGCCTGTGATACAGAGACAGGGGGCAGTCTGCTCAACCACTGAGTCTGTGATACAAAGACAGGGGACGGTCCACTCATTAACTGACTCTGTGACACAGAGCCAGGGGGCGGTCTACTCATCCTCTGAGTCTGTTATACAGAGACAGGGGGCGGTCTACTCATTCCCTGAGTCTGTGACACAGAAACAAGTGGCAGTTTACTCATCGCCTGAGTCTGTGACACAGAGACAGGGGGCGGTCTACTCATCCGCTGAATCAATGATACAGAGACGGGGCGGTCTACTCATCCCCCGAGTGTGTGATACAGAGAAAGGGGGCGGTCAACTCATCCCCTGAGTCTGTGATAGAGACAGGAGGCGGTCAACTCATCCCCTGAGTCTGTGATACAGAGACAGGGGGCGGTCAACTCATACCCTGAGTCTGTGATACAGAGAAAGGGGGCGGTCTACTCATCCCCTGAGTCTGTGATACAGAGACAGGAGGCGGTCAACTCATCCCCTGAGTCTGTGATACAGAGAAAGGGGGAGGTCTACACCTCCCCTGAGTCTAAGATACAGAGATAGGGGGCGGTCTACTCTTTCCCCGAGTGTGTGATCCAGAGACAGGGGGCGGTCTACTCATCCCCTGAGACTGTGAGACAGTGACAGGGGGAGGTCTGCACATCACCTGAGTCTATGATGCAGCGACAGGGGGCAGATTAATCATCCCCTGAGTCTGTGACACAGAGACATGGGGCTGTCTGCTCATCCCCTGAGTCTGTGATACCGAGAAAGGCAGTGGTCTACTCATCCCCTGAATCTGAGGTACAGTGACAAGGGGCAGTTTGCTCGTCCCCTGGGTCAGTGATAAAGAGAAAGGGGGCGGTCTACTCATCCCCTGAGTCTGTAACAGAGAGACAGGGAGCGGTCTACTCATCCCCAGAATCAATGATACAGAAACAGGGGGCGGTGTACTCATCCCCTGAGTCCGAGATACAGAGACAAGGAGCAGTTTGCTCATCCCCTGGGTCTGTCATACAGAGACAGGGGGCGGTCTACTCATCCCCTGAGTCTGTGACACAGAGACAGGGGGCGGTCTACTCATCCGCTGAATCAATGATACAGAAACATGGGGCGGTCTACTCATCCCCTGAGTCTGTGATACAGAGACACGGGGCGATCTACTCATCTTCTGAGTCTCTGATACTGAGACAGGGGACGGTCTACTCATCCCCTGAATCAATGAAACAGAAACAGGGGGCGGTGTTCTCATACCCTGAGACTGTGATGCAGACAAACGGGGCGGTCTACTCATCCCCCGAGTGTGTGAGATAGAGACAGGGGACGCTCCACTCATCCCCGGGCTCTGTGATACAGAGACATGGGGCGGTTTACTCATGCCCTGGGTCTGTGATGGAGAGGAAGGGTGCGGTCTACTCATCTCCTGAGTCTGTGATACAGAGACAGGGGGCGGTATACTCATCCCCTATATCAATGAAACAGAGACAGGGGGCGGTCAACTCATCCCGCGAGTGTGTGATACAGAGACAGGGGGCGGTCTACTCATACCCTGAGCCTCTGATATAGAGACAGGGGGCGGTCTACACATCCCCTGAGTCTATGATACAGAGACAGGGGGCGGTCTACTCTTCCCCTGAGTCTATGATACAGAGACAGGGGGCGGTCTACTCATCCCCTCAGTTTGTGATACAGAGACAGGGGGCGGTCTACTCATCCCCTGAGCCTGTGATACAGAGACATGGGGGCAGTCTGCTCAACCACTGAGTCTGTGATACAAAGACAGGGGACGGTCCACTCATTAACTGACTCTGTGACACAGAGACAGGGGGCGGTCTACTCATCCTCTGAGTCTGTTATACAGAGACAGGGGGCGGTCTACTCATTCCCTGAGTCTGTGACACAGAAACAAGTGGCAGTTTACTCATCGCCTGAGTCTGTGACACAGAGACAGGGGGCGGTCTACTCATCCGCTGAATCAATGATACAGAGACAGGGGGCGGTCTACTCATCCCCCGAGTGTGTGATACAGAGAAAGGGGGCGGTCAACTCATCACCTGAGTCTGTGATACAGAGACAGGAGGCGGTCAACTCATCCCCTGAGTCTGTGATACAGAGACAGGGGGCGGTCAACTCATACCCTGAGTCTGTGATACAGAGAAAGGGGGAGGTCTACACCTCCCCTGAGTCTAAGATACAGAGATAGGGGGCGGTCTACTCTTCCCCCGAGTGTGTGATCCAGAGACAGGGGGCGGTCTACTCATCCCCTGAGACTGTGAGACAGTGACAGGGGGAGGTCTGCACATCACCTGAGTCTATGATGCAGCGACAGGGGGCAGATTAATCATCCCCTGAGTCTGTGACACAGAGACATGGGGCGCTCTACTCATCCCCTGAGACTGTGATGCAGACAAACGGGGCTGTCTACTCATCCCCTGAGTCTGTGATACCGAGAAAGGCAGTGGTCTACTCATCCCCTGAATCTGAGGTACAGTGACAAGGGGCAGTTTGCTCGTCCCCTGGGTCAGTGATAAAGAGAAAGGGGGCGGTCTACTCATCCCCTGAGTCTGTAACAGAGAGACAGGGAGCGGTCTACTCATCCCCAGAATCAATGATACAGAAACAGGGGGCGGTGTACTCATCCCCTGAGTCCGAGATACAGAGACAAGGAGCAGTTTGCTCATCCCCTGGGTCTGTGATACAGAGACAGGGGGCGGTCTACTCATCCCCTGAGTCTGTGACACAGAGACAGGGGGCGGTCTACTCATCCGCTGAATCAATGATACAGAAACATGGGGCGGTCTCCTCATCCCCTGAGTCTGTGATACAGAGACAGGGGGCGGTCTACTCATCTTCTGAGTCTCTGATACTGAGACAGGGGACGGTCTACTCATCCCCTGAATCAATGAAACAGAAACAGGGGGCGGTGTTCTCATACCCTGAGACTGTGATGCAGACAAACGGGGCGGTCTACTCATCCCCCGAGTGTGTGAGATAGAGACAGGGGACGCTCCACTCATCCCCGGGCTCTGTGATACAGAGACATGGGGCGGTTTACTCATGCCCTGGGTCTGTGATGGAGAGGAAGGGTGCGGTCTACTCATCTCCTGAGTCTGTGATACAGAGACAGGGGGCAGTCTACTCATCCCATGAGTCTGTTATACAGAGATAGGGGGCGTTTAACTCTTTCCCTGAGTGTGAGATACAGAGACAGGGGGCACTCTACTCATTCCCTGAGTCCAGAAGACAGAGACAGGGGGCAGTTTACTCATCCACTGGGTCTGTGATAGAGAGGAAGGGGGTGGTGTACTCATCCCCTGCGTGTGATCCAGAGATAGGGGGCAGTTAACTCTTTCCCTGAGTGTGAGATACAGAGACAAGGGGCAGTTTACTCATCCCCTGGGTCTGTGATAGAGAGGAAGGGGGCGGTCTACCCATCCCCTGAGTCTGTGATACAGAGACAGGCAGTGGTCTACTCATTCCCTGAATCTGAGATACAGTGACAAGGGGCAGTTTGCTCATCCCCTGGGTAAGTCAGAAAGAGACAGGGGGCAGTCTACTCATCCCCTGAGTGTGTGACAGAGAGACAGGGGGCGGTCTACTCATTCCCAGAATCAATGATACAGAAACAGGGGGCGGTGTACTCATCCCCTGAGTCTGTGATACAGAGACAGGGGGCGGTCTACTCATCCCCTGAGTCTATGATACAGAGACATGGGGCGGTCTACTCATCCCCTGATTCTGTGATACAGAGACAGTGGGCGGTCTACTCATCCACTGAATCAATGATACAGAAACAGGGGGCGGTGTACTCATCCCCTGAGTCTGTGATGCAGACAAACGGGGCGGTCTACTCATCCCCTGAGTCTGTGATACAGAGACAGGCAGTGATCTACTCATCCGCTGAATCTGAGATACAGAGACAAGGGGCAGTTTGCTCATCCCCTGGGTCAGTGATAAAGAGACAGGGGGCGGTCTACTCATCCCGCGAGTGTGTGATACAGAGACAGGGGGCGGTCTACTCATACCCTGAGCCTCTGATATAGAGACAGGGGGCGGTCTACACATCCCCTGAGTCTATGATACAGAGACAGGGGGCGGTCTACTCTTCCCCTGAGTCTATGATACAGAGACAGGGGGCGGTCTACTCATCCCCTCAGTTTGTGATACAGAGACAGGGGGCGGTCTACTCATCCCCTGAGCCTGTGATACAGAGACAGGGGGCAGTCTGCTCAACCACTGAGTCTGTGATACAAAGACAGGGGACGGTCTACTCATCCACTGAGTCTGTGATACAGAGACAGGGGGCGGTCTACTCATCCCCTAAATTTGTGATACAGAGACAAGGGGCGGTCTACTCATCCCCTGAGTCTTTGATACAGAGACAGGGGGCAGTCTTCTCATCCACTGAGTCTGTGATACAGAGACAGGGGACGGTCCACTCATTAACTGACTCTGTGACACAGAGACAGGGGGCGGTCTACTCATCCTCTGAGTCTGTTATACAGAGACAGGGGGCGGTCTACTCATCCTCTGAGTCTGTTATACAGAGACAGGGGGCGGTCTACTCATTCCCTGAGTCTGTGACACAGAGACGAGTGGCAGTTTACTCATCGCCTGAGTCTGTGACACAGAGACAGGGGGCGGTCTACTCATCCGCTGAATCAATGATACAGAGACAGGGGGCGGTCTACTCATCCCCCGAGTGTGTGATACTGAGAAAGGGGGCGGTCAACTCATCCCCTGAGTCTGTGATACAGAGACAGGAGGCGGTCAACTCATCCCCTGAGTCTGTGATACAGAGACAGGGGGCGGTCAACTCATACCCTGAGTCTGTGATACAGAGAAAGGGGGCGGTCTACTCATCCCCTGAGTCTGTGATACAGAGACAGGAGGCGGTCAACTCATCCCCTGAGTCTGTGATACAGAGAAAGGGGGAGGTCTACACTTCCCCTGAGTCTAAGATACAGAGATAGGGGGCGGTCTACTCTTCCCCCGAGTGTGTGATCCAGAGACAGGGGACGGTCTACTCATACCCTGAGTCTGTGAGACAGTGACAGGGGGAGGTCTGCACATCACCTGAGTCTATGATGCAGCGACAGGGGGCAGATTAATCATCCCCTGAGTCTGTGATACAGAGACGTGGGTCGGTCTACTCATCCCCTGAGACTGTGATACCGAGAAAGGCAGTGGTCTACTCATCCCCTGAATCTGAGGTACAGTGACAAGGGGCAGTTTGCTCGTCCCCTGGGTCAGTGATAAAGAGAAAGGGGGCGGTCTACTCATCCCCTGAGTCTGTAACAGAGAGACAGGGAGCGGTCTACTCATCCCCAGAATCAATGATACAGAAACAGGGGGCGGTGTACCCATCCCCTGAGTCCGAGATACAGAGACAAGGAGCAGTTTGCTCATCCCCTGGGTCTGTGATACAGAGACAGGGGGCGGTCTACTCATCCCCTGAGTCTGTGACACAGAGACAGGGGGCGGTCTACTCATCCGCTGAATCAATGATACAGAAACATGGGGCGGTCTACTCATCCCCTGAGTCTGTGATACAGAGACAGGGGGCGGTCTACTCATCTTCTGAGTCTCTGATACTGAGACAGGGGACGGTCTACTCATCCCCTGAATCAATGAAACAGTAACAGGGGGCGGTGTTCTCATACCCTGAGACTGTGATGCAGACAAACGGGGCGGTCTACTCATCCCCCGAGTGTGTGAGATAGAGACAGGGGACGCTCCACTCATCCCCGGGCTCTGTGATACAGAGACATGGGGCGGTTTACTCATGCCCTGGGTCTGTGATGGAGAGGAAGGGTGCGGTCTACTCATCTCCTGAGTCTGTGATACAGAGACAGGGGGCAGTCTACTCATCCCATGAGTCTGTTATACAGAGATAGGGGGCGTTTAACTCTTTCCCTGAGTGTGAGATACAGAGACAGGGGGCGCTCTACTCATTCCCTGAGTCTAGAAGACAGAGACAGGGGGCAGTTTACTCATCCACTGGGTCTGTGATAGAGAGGAAGGGGGCGGTGTACTCATCCCCTGCGTGTGATCCAGAGATAGGGGGCAGTTAACTCTTTCCCTGAGTGTGAGATACAGAGACAAGGGGCAGTTTACTCATCCCCTGGGTCTGTGATAGAGAGGAAGGGGGCGGTCTACCCATCCCCTGAGTCTGTGATACAGAGACAGGCAGTGGTCTACTCATTCCCTGAATCTGAGATACAGTGACAAGGGGCAGTTTGCTCATCCCCTGGGTAAGTCAGAAAGAGACAGGGGGCAGTCTACTCATCCCCTGAGTGTGTGACAGAGAGACAGGGGGCGGTCTACTCATCCCCAGAATCAATGATACAGAAACAGGGGGCGGTGTACTCATCCCCTGAGTCTGAGATACAGAGACAGGGGGCGGTCTACTCATCCCCTGAGTCTATGATACAGAGACATGGGGCGGTCTACTCATCCCCTGATTCTGTGATACAGAGACAGTGGGCGGTCTACTCATCCACTGAATCAATGATACAGAAACAGGGGGCGGTGTACTCATCCCCTGAGTCTGTGATGCAGACAAACGGGGCGGTCTACTCATCCCCTGAGTCTGTGATACAGAGACAGGCAGTGATCTACTCATCCCCTGAATCTGAGATACAGAGACAAGGGGCAGTTTGCTCATCCCCTGGGTCAGTGATAAAGAGACAGGGGGCGGTCTGCTCATCCCGCGAGTGTGTGATACAGAGACAGGGGGTGGTCTACTCATACCCTGAGCCTCTGATATAGAGACAGGGGGCGGTCTACACATCCCCTGAGTCTATGATACAGAGACAGGGGGCGGTCTACTCTTCCCCTGAGTCTATGATACAGAGACAGGGGGCAGTCTGCTCAACCACTGAGTCTGTGATACAAAGACAGGGGACGGTCCACTCATCCCCTCAGTTTGTGATACAGAGACAGGGGGCGGTCTACTCATCCCCTGAGCCTGAGATACAGAGACAGGGGGCAGTCTGCTCAACCACTGAGTCTGTGATACAAAGACAGGGGACGGTCTACTCATGCACTGAGTCTGTGATACAGAGACAGGGGGCGGTCTACTCATCCCCTAAATTTGTGATACAGAGACAAGGGGCGGTCTACTCATCCCCTGAGTCTTTGATACAGAGACAGGGGGCAGTCTTCTCATCCACTGAGTCTGTGATACAGAGACAGGGGACGGTCCACTCATTAACTGACTCTGTGACACAGAGACAGGCGGCGGTCTACTCATCCTCTGAGTCTGTTATACAGAGACAGGGGGCGGTCTACTCATTCCCTGAGTCTGTGACACAGAGACAAGTGGCAGTTTACTCATCGCCTGAGTCTGTGACACAGAGACAGGGGGTGGTCTACTCATCCGCTGAATCAATGATACAGAGACAGGGGGCGGTCTACTCATCCCCCGAGTGTGTGATACAGAGAAAGGGGGCGGTCAACTCATCCCCTGAGTCTGTGATACAGAGACAGGAGGCGGTCAACTCATCCCCTGAGTCTGTGATACAGAGACAGGGGGCGGTCAACTCATACCCTGAGTCTGTGATACAGAGAAAGGGGGCGGTCTACTCATCCCCTGAGTCTGTGATACAGAGACAGGAGGCGGTCAACTCATCCCCTGAGTCTGTGATACAGAGAAAGGGGGAGGTCTACACCTCCCCTGAGTCTAAGATACAGAGATAGGGGGCGGTCTACTCTTCCCCCGAGTGTGTGATCCAGAGACAGGGGGCGGTCTACTCATACCCTGAGTCTGTGAGACAGTGACAGGGGGAGGTCTGCACATCACCTGAGTCTATGATGCAGCGACAGGGGGCAGATTAATCATCCCCTGAGTCTGTGATACAGAGACATGGGGCGGTCTACCCATCCCCTGAGTCTGTGATACAGAGACAGGCAGTGGTCTACTCATTCCCTGAATCTGAGATACAGTGACAAGGGGCAGTTTGCTCATCCCCTGGGTAAGTCAGAAAGAGACAGGGGGCAGTCTACTCATCCCCTGAGTGTGTGACAGAGAGACAGGGGGCGGTCTACTCATCCCCAGAATCAATGATACAGAAACAGGGGGCGGTGTACTCATCCCCTGAGTCTGAGATACAGAGACAGGGGGCGGTCTACTCATCCCCTGAGTCTATGATACAGAGACATGGGGCGGTCTACTCATCCCCTGATTCTGTGATACAGAGACAGTGGGCGGTCTACTCATCCACTGAATCAATGATACAGAAACAGGGGGCGGTGTACTCATCCCCTGAGTCTGTGATGCAGACAAACGGGGCGGTCTACTCATCCCCTGAGTCTGTGATACAGAGACATGGGGCAGTTTGCTCATCCCCTGGGTCAGTGATAAAGAGACAGGGGGCGGTCTGCTCATCCCGCGAGTGTGTGATACAGAGACAGGGAGTGGTCTACTCATACCCTGAGCCTCTGATATAGAGACAGGGGGCGGTCTACACATCCCCTGAGTCTATGATACAGAGACAGGGGGCGGTCTACTCTTCCCCTGAGTCTATGATACAGAGACAGGGGGCAGTCTGCTCAACCACTGAGTCTGTGATACAAAGACAGGAGACGGTCCACTCATCCCCTCAGTTTGTGATACAGAGACAGGGGGCGGTCTACTCATCCCCTGAGCCTGAGATACAGAGACAGGGGGCAGTCTGCTCAACCACTGAGTCTGTGATACAAAGACAGGGGACGGTCTACTCATGCACTGAGTCTGTGATACAGAGACAGGGGGCGGTCTACTCATCCCCTGAGTCTTTGATACAGAGACAGGGGGCAGTCTTCTCATCCACTGAGTCTGTGATACAGAGACAGGGGACGGTCCACTCATTAACTGACTCTGTGACACAGAGACAGGCGGCGGTCTACTCATCCTCTGAGTCTGTTATACAGAGACAGGGGGCGGTCTACTCATTCCCTGAGTCTGTGACACAGAGACAAGTGGCAGTTTACTCATCGCCTGAGTCTGTGACACAGAGACAGGGGGTGGTCTACTCATCCGCTGAATCAATGATACAGAGACAGGGGGCGGTCTACTCATCCCCCGAGTGTGTGATACAGAGAAAGGGGGTGGTCAACTCATCCCCTGAGTCTGTGATACAGAGACAGGAGGCGGTCAACTCATCCCCTGAGTCTGTGATACAGAGACAGGGGGCGGTCAACTCATACCCTGAGTCTGTGATACAGAGAAAGGGGGCGGTCTACTCATCCCCTGAGTCTGTGATACAGAGACAGGAGGCGGTCAACTCATCCCCTGAGTCTGTGATACAGAGAAAGGGGGAGGTCTACACCTCCCCTGAGTCTAAGATACAGAGATAGGGGGCGGTCTACTCTTCCCCCGAGTGTGTGATCCAGAGACAGGGGGCGGTCTACTCATACCCTGAGTCTGTGAGACAGTGACAGGGGGAGGTCTGCACATCACCTGAGTCTATGATGCAGCGACAGGGGGCAGATTAATCATCCCCTGAGTCTGTGATACAGAGACATGGGGCGGTCTACTCATCCCCTGAGACTGTGATACCGAGAAAGGCAGTGGTCTACTCATCCCCTGAATCTGAGGTACAGTGACAAGGGGCAGTTTGCTCGTCCCCTGGGTCAGTGATAAAGAGAAAGGGGGCGGTCTACTCATCCCCTGAGTCTGTAACAGAGAGACAGGGAGCGGTCTACTCATCCCCAGAATCAATGATACAGAAACAGGGGGCGGTGTACTCATCCCCTGAGTCCGAGATACAGAGACAAGGAGCAGTTTGCTCATCCCCTGGGTCTGTGATACAGAGACAGGGGGCGGTCTACTCATCCCCTGAGTCTGTGACACAGAGACAGGGGGCGGTCTACTCATCCGCTGAATCAATGATACAGAAACATGGCGCGGTCTACACATCCCCTGAGTCTGTGATACAGAGACAGGGGGCGGTCTACCCATCCCCTGAGTCTGTGATACAGAGACAGGCAGTGGTCTACTCATCCCCTGAATCAATGAAACAGAAACAGGGGGCGGTGTTCTCATACCCTGAGACTGTGATGCAGACAAACGGGGCGGTCTACTCATCCCCCGAGTGTGTGAGATAGAGACGGGACGCTCCACTCATCCCCGGGCTCTGTGATACAGAGACATGGGGCGGTTTACTCATGCCCTGGGTCTGTGATGGAGAGGAAGGGTGCGGTCTACTCATCTCCTGAGTCTGTGATGCAGAGACAGGGGGCAGTCTACTCATCCCATGAGTCTGTTATACAGAGATAGGGGGCGTTTAACTCTTTCCCTGAGTGTGAGATACAGAGACAGGGGGCGCTCTACTCATTCCCTGAGTCTAGAAGACAGAGACAGGGGGCAGTTTACTCATCCACTGGGTCTGTGATAGAGAGGAAGGGGGCGGTCTACTCATCCCATGAGTCTGTGATACAGAGACAGGGGGCGGTCTACACATCCCCTGCGTGTGATCCAGAGATAGGGGGCAGTTAACTCTTTCCCTGAGTGTGAGATACAGAGACAAGGGGCAGTTTACTCATCCCCTGGGTCTGTGATAGAGAGGAAGGGGGCGGTCTACCCATCCCCTGAGTCTGTGATACAGAGACAGGCAGTGGTCTACTCATTCCCTGAATCTGAGATACAGTGACAAGGGGCAGTTTGCTCATCCCCTGGGTAAGTCAGAAAGAGACAGGGGGCAGTCTACTCATCCCCTAAATTTGTGATACAGAGACAAGGGGCGGTCTACTCATCTGTAGAATCAATGATACAGAAACAGGGGGCGGTGTACTCATCCCCTGAGTCTGTGATACAGAGACAGGGGGCGGTCTACTCATCCCCGAAATCTGTGACACAGAGACAGGGGGCAGTCTACTCATCCCCTGAGTCTATGATACAGAGACATGGGGCGGTCTACTCATCCCCTGATTCTGTGATACAGAGACAGTGGGCGGTCTACTCATCCCCTGAATCAATGATACAGAAACAGGGGGCGGTGTACTCATCCCCTGAGTCTGTGATGTAGACAAACGGGGCGGTCTACTCATCCCCTGAGTCTGTGATACAGACAGGCAGTGATCTACTCATCCCCTGAATCTGAGATACAGAGACAAGGGGCAGTTTGCTCATCCCCTGGGTCAGTGATAAAGAGACAGGGGGCGGTCTACTCATCCCCTGAGTCTGTGACACAGAGACAGGGGGCGGTCTACTCATTCCCTGAGTCTATGATACAGAGACAGGGGGCAGTTTACTCATCCCCTGAATCTGCGATACAGAGACAAGTGGCAGTTTACTCATCCCCTGGGTCTGTGATCGAGAGGAAGGGGGCGGTCTACTCATCCCCTGAGTGTGATACAGAGATAGGGGGCAGTTAACTCTTTCCCTAAGTGTGAGATACAGAGACAGGGAGCGCTCTACTCATCCACTGAGTCTGTGACACAGAGACAAGGGGCAGTTTACTCATCCCCTGGGTCTGTGATCGAGAGGAAGGGGGCGGTCTACTCATCCCCTGAGTCTGTGATACAGAGACAGGGGGCGGTCTACTCATCCCCTGAGCCTGTGATACAGAGACAGGGGGCAGTCTGCTCAACCACTGAGTGTGTGATACAAAGACAGGGGACGGTCTACTCATCCCCTAAATTTGTGAGACAGAGACAGGGGGCGGTCTTCTCATTCCCTGAGTCTGTGATACAGAGACAAGTGGCAGTTTACTCATCGCCTGAGTCTGTGACACAGAGACAGGGGGCGGTCTACTCATCCCCTGAATCAATGATACAGAGACAGGGGGCGGTCTACTCATCCCCTGAGTCTGTGATGCAGAGACAGGGGGCGGTCTACTCATCCCCTGAGTCTGTGATACAGAGATAGGGGGCGGTCTACTCTTCCCCCGAGTGTGTGATACAGAGAAAGGGGGCTGTCTAATCATTCCCTGAGTCTGTGATACAGAGACAGGAGGCGGTCAACTCATCCCCTGAGTCTGTGATGCAGAGACAGGGGGCGGTCTACTCATCCCCTGAGTCTGTGATACAGAGATAGGGGGCGGTCTACTCTTCCCCCGAGTGTGTGATCCAGAGACAGGGGGCGGTCTACTCATACCCTGAGTCTGTGAGACAGTGACAGGGGGAGGTCTGCACATCACCTGAGTCTATGATGCAGCGACAGGGGGCAGATTAATCATCCCTTGAGTCTGAGATACAGAAACAGGGGGCGGTCAACTCATCCCTTGAATCTATGAAACAGAGATAGAAGGCGGTGTACTCATCCCCTGAGTCTGTGATACAGGGACAGGGGGCGCTCTACTCATCCCCTGAGACTGTGATGCAGACAAACGGGGCGGTCTACTCATCCCCTGAGTCTGTGATACCGAGAAAGGCAGTGGTCTACTCATCCCCTGAATCTGAGGTACAGTGACAAGGGGCAGTTTGCTCATCCCCTGGGTCAGTGAAAGAGAGAAAGGGGGCGGTCTACTCATCCCCAGAATCAATGATACAGAAACAGGGGGCGGTCTACTCATCTTCTGAGTCTCTGATACTGAGACAGGGGACGGTCTACTCAGCCCCTGAATCTGAGATACAGAGACAAGGGGCAGTTTGCTCATCCCCTGGGTCTGTGATACAGAGACAGGGGGCGGTCTACACATCCCCTGAGTCTGTGACACAGAGACAGGGGGCGGTCTACTCATCCGCTGAATCAATGATACAGAAACATGGGGCGGTCTACTCATCCCCTGAGTCTGTGATACAGAGACAGGGGGCGGTCTACTCATCTTCTGAGTCTCTGATACTGAGACAGAGGACGGTCTACTCATCCCCTGAATCTGAGATACAGAGACAAGGGGCAGTTTGCTCATCCCCTGGGTCTTTGATACAGAGACAGGGGTCGGTCTACACATCCCCTGAGTCTGTGACACAGAGACAGGGGGCGGTCAACTCATCCCCTGAGTCTGTGATGCAAACAAACGGGGTGGTCTACTCATCCCCTGAGTCTGTGATACAGAGACAGGCGGTTGGCTACTCATCCCCTCAATCTGAGATACAGAGACAAGGGGCAGTTTGCTCATCCCCTGGGTCAGTGATAAAGAGAGAGGGGGCGGTGTATTCATCCCCTGAGTCTGTGATACAGAGACAGGGGGCGCTCTACTCGTCCCCGGGCTCTGTGATACAGAGACGGGGGCGGTCTACTCATCCACTGAATCTGAGATACAGTGACAAGGGGCAGTTTGCTCATCCCCTGGGTCAGTGATAAAGAGACAGGGGGCGGTCTACTCATCCCCTGAGTCTGTGACACAGAGACAGGGGGCGGTCCACTCATCCCCTGAGTCTGTGACAGAGAGACAGTGAGCGGTCTACTCATCCCCAGAATCAATGATACAGAAACAGGGGCGGTGTACTCATCCCCTGAGTCAGTGATGCAGAGACAGGAGGCGGTCTACTCATCCCCCGATTGTGTGATACAGAGACAGGGGGCGCTCTACTCATCCCCTGAGTCTATGATGCAGAGACATGGGGCGGTTAACTCATCCACTGAGTCTGTGATACCGAGACAGGGGGCGGTCTATTCATCCCCTGAATCAATGACAAAGAAACAGGGGGCGGTGCACTCATCCCCTGAGTCTGTGATACAGAGACAAGTGGCGGTCTACTCATCTTCTGAGTCTCTGATACTGAGACAGGGGACGGTCTACTCATCCCCTGAATCTGAGATACAGAGACAAGGGGCAGTTTGCTCATCCCCTGGGTCTGTGATACAGAGACAGGGGGCGGTCTACACATCCCCCGAGTCTGTGACACAGAAACATGGGGCGGTCTACTCATCCCCTGAGTCTGTGATACAGAGACAGGCGGTTGGCTCCTCAACCCCTGAATCTGAGATACAGAGACAAGGGGGAGTTTGCTCATCCCCTGGGTCAGTGATAAAGAGACAGGGGGCGGTCGACTCATCCCCTGAGTCTGTGACACAGAGACAGGGGACAGTCGACTCATCCCCTGAGTCTGTGACACAGAGACAGGGGGCGGTCTACTCATCCCCTGTGTCAATGATACAGAAACAGGGGGCGGTGTACTCACCCCCTGAGTCTGTGATACAGAGACAGGGGGCGCTCTACCCATCCCCTGGGTCTGTGATGCAGAGACAGGGGGCCGTCTACTCATGCCCTGAATCTGAGATACAGTGACAAGGGGCAGTTTGCTCATCCCCTGGGTCAGGAATAAAGAGACAGGGGGCGGTCTACTCATCCCCAGAATCAATGATACAGAAACATTGGGCGGTGTACTCATCCCCTGAGTCTGTGATACAGAGACAGGGGGCGGTCTACTCATCCCCCGAGTGGATGATACAGAGACAGGGGCGGTCTACTCATCCCCTGAGTCTGTGATGCAGACAAACGGCGCGGTCGACTCATCCCCTGAGTCTGTTATATAGAGACAGGGGGCGGTCTACTCATCCCCTGAGTCTGTGATACAGAGACAGGGGGCGGTCTATTCATCCCCTGAGTCTGTTATATAGAGACAGGGGGCGGTCTACTCATCCCCTGAGTCTCTGATACAGAGACAGGGGGCGGTCTACTCATCCCCTGAGTCTGTGACACAGAGACAGGGGGCGGTCTACTCATCCGCTGAATCAATGGTACAGAAACAGGGGGCGGTTTACTCATCCCCTGAGTCTCTGATACAGAGACAGGGGGCGGTCTACTCATCCCCCGAGTGTGTGATGCAGGGACAGGGGGCGCTCTACTCATCCCCTGAGTCTGTGATACAGAGACAGGCGGTTGGCTACTCATCCCCTCAATCTGAGATGCAGAGACAAGGGGCAGTTTGCTCATCTGCTGGGTCAGTGATAAAGAGACAGGTGGCGGTCTACTCATCCCCTGAATCAATGATACAGAAACAGGGGCGGTGTACCCATCCCCTGAGTCAGTGATGCAGAGACAGGAGGCGGTCTACTCATCCACCGAGTGTGTGAAACAGAGACAGGGGGCGCTCTACTCCTCCCCTGAGTCTATGATGCAGAGACATGGGGCGGTCTACTCATCCACTGAGTCTGTGATACCGAGACAGGGGGCGGTCTATTCATCCCCTGAATCAATGACAAAGAAACAGGGGGCGGTGCACTCATCCCCTGAGTCTGTGATACAGAGACAAGGGGCGGTCTACTCATCTTCTGAGTCTCTGATACTGAGACAGGGGACGGTCTACTCATCCCCTGAATCTGAGATACAGAGACAAGGGGCAGTTTGCTCATCCCCTGGGTCTGTGATACAGAGACAGGGGGCGGTCTACACATCCCCTGAGTCTGTGACACAGAGACAGGGGGCGGTCTACTCATCCGCTGAATCAATGATACAGAAACATGGGGCGGTCTAGTCATCCCCTGAGTCTGTGATGCAGACAAATGGGGCGGTCTACTCATCCCCTGAGTCTGTGATACAGAGACAAGGGGGAGTTTGCTCATCCCCTGGGTCAGTGATAAAGAGACAGGGGGCGGTCGACTCATCCCCTGAGTCTGTGACACAGAGACAGGGGGCGGTCGACTCATCCCCTGAGTCTGTGACACAGAGACAGGGGGCGGTCTACTCATCCCCTGTATCAATGATACAGAAACAGGGGGCGGTGTACTCACCCCCTGAGTCTGTGATACAGAGACAGGGGGCGCTCCACTCATCCCCGGGCTCTGTGATACAGAGACAGGGGGCGGTCTACTCATCCCCCGAGTGTGTGATACAGAGACGGGGGCGGTCGACTCATCCCCTGAGTCTGTGATACCGAGACAGGGGGCGGTCTATTCATCCCCTGAATCAATGACAAAGAAACAGGGGGCGGTGTACTCACCCCCTGTGTCTGTGATACAGAGACGGGGGCGGTCGACTCATCCCCTGAGTCTGTGATACAGAGACAAGGGGCGGTCTACTCATCTTCTGAGTCTCTGATACTGAGACAGGAAACGGTCTACTCATCCCCTGAATCTGAGATACAGAGACAAGGGGCAGTTTGCTCATCCCCTGGGTCTGTGATACAGAGACAAGGGGCAGTTTGCTCATCCCCTGGGTCTGTGATACAGAGACAGGGGGCGGTCTACACATCCCCTGAGTCTGTGACACAGAAACATGGGGCGGTCTACTCATCCCCTGAGTCTGTGATGCAGACAAACGGGGCGGTCTACTCATCCCCTGAGTCTGTGATACAGAGACAGGCGGTTGGCTACTCAACCCCTGAATCTGAGATACAGAGACAAGGGGGAGTTTGCTCATCCCCTGGGTCAGTGATAAAGAGACAGGGGGCGGTCGACTCATCCCCTGAGTCTGTGACACAGAGACAGGGGGCGGTCGACTCATCCCCTGAGTCTGTGACACAGAGACAGAGGGCGGTCTACTCATCCCCTGTATCAATGATACAGAAACAGGGGGCGGTGTACTCACCCCCTGTGTCTGTGATACAGAGACAGGGGGCGCTCTACTCATCCCCTGGGTCTGTGATGCAGAGACAGGGGCGGTCTACTCATCCCCTGAGTCTGTGATGCAGACAAACGGCACGGTCGACTCATCCCCTGAGTCTGTGATACAGAGACAGGGGGCGGTCTATTCATCCCCTGAGTCTGTTATATAGAGACAGGGGGCGGTCTACTCATCCCCTGAGTCTCTGATACTGAGACAGGGGATGGTCTACTCATCCCCTGAATCTGAGATACAGAGACAGGGGGCGGTTTGCTCATCCCCTGTGTCTGTGATACAGAGACAGGGGGCGGTCTACTCATCCCCTGAGTCTGTGACACAGAGACAGGGGGCGGTCTACTCATCCGCTGAATCAATGGTACAGAAACAGGGGGCGGTTTACTCATCCCCTGAGTCTCTGATACAGAGACAGGGGGCGGTCTACTCATCCGCTGAATCAATGGTACAGAAACAGGGGGCGGTTTACTCATCCCCTGAGTCTCTGATACAGAGACAGGGGGCGGTCTACTCATCCCCCGAGTGTGTGATGCAGGGACAGGGGGCGCTCTACTCATCCCCTGAGTCTGTGATACAGAGACAGGCGGTTGGCTACTCATCCCCTCAATCTGAGATGCAGAGACAAGGGGCAGTTTGCTCATCTGCTGGGTCAGTGATAAAGAGACAGGTGGCGGTCTACTCATCCCCTGAATCAATGATACAGAAACAGGGGCGGTGTACTCATCCCCTGAGTCAGTGATGCAGAGACAGGAGGCGGTCTACTCATCCCCCGAGTGTGTGATACAGAGACAGGGGGCGCTCTACTCCTCCCCTGAGTCTATGATGCAGAGACATGGGGCGGTCTACTCATCCCCTGAGTCTGTGATACAGAGACAAGGGGCGGTCTACTCATCTTCTGAGTCTCTGATACTGAGACAGGGGACGGTCTACTCATCCCCTGAATCTGAGATACAGAGACAAGGGGCAGTTTGCTCATCCCCTGGGTCTGTGATACAGAGACAGGGGGCGGTCTACACATCCCCTGAGTCTGTGACACAGAGACAGGGGGCGGTCTACTCATCCGCTGAATCAATGATACAGAAACATGGGGCGGTCTAGTCATCCCCTGAGTCTGTGATGCAGACAAACGGGGCGGTCTACTCATCCCCTGAGTCTGTGATACAGAGACAGGCGGTTGGCTACTCAACCCCTGAATCTGAGATACAGAGACAAGGGGGAGTTTGCTCATCCCCTGGGTCAGTGATAAAGAGACAGGGGGCGGTCGACTCATCCCCTGAGTCTGTGACACAGAGACAGGGGGCGGTCGACTCATCCCCTGAGTCTGTGACACAGAGACAGGGGGCGGTCTACTCATCCCCTGTATCAATGATACAGAAACAGGGGGCGGTGTACTCACCCCCTGAGTCTGTGATACAGAGACAGGGGGCGCTCTACTCATCCCCGGGCTCTGTGATACAGAGACAGGGGGCGGTCTACTCATCCCCCGAGTGTGTGATACAGAGACGGGGGCGGTCGACTCATCCCCTGAGTCTGTGATACAGAGACAGGGGGCGGTCTACTCATCACCCGAGTGTGTGATACAGAGACAGGGGGCGCTCGACTCATCCCCGGGCTCTGTGATACAGAGACAGGCAGTGGTCTACTCATCTCCTGAGTCTGTGATACAGAGACAGGGGGCGTTCTACTCATCCCATGAGTCTGTTATACAGAGACAGGCGGCGGTCTACTCATCCCCCGAGTCAGTGATACAGAGACTGTGTGCGGTCTACTCATCCCCCGAGTCTGTGATACACGGGCAGAAGGCGGTCTACTCATCCCCTGAATCAGTGATACAGAGACTGTGTGCGGTCTACTCATCCCCCGAGTCTGTGATACAGAAACTGTGTGCGGTCTACTCATCCCCCGAGTCTGTGATGCAGAGACATGGGGTGGTCTACTTTAGATGTTTCAGTAAGAACAGAGAAGATGGTAAAAGAAGGGGGGTGGGTGTGGCATTGTTAATCAAGGAAAGTATTACAGCGGCAGAAAGGACGTTTGAGGACTCGTCTACTGAGGTAGTCTGGGCCGAGGTTAGAAACAGGAGAGGAGAGGTCACCCTGTTGGGAGTTTTCTATAGACCTCCGAATAGTTCCAGAGATGTAGAGGAAAGGATAGCGAAGATGATTCTCGACAGGAGCGAGAGTAACAGGGTAGTGGTTATGGGGGACTTTAACTTTCCAAATATTGACTGGAAATACTATAGTTCGAGTACTTTAGATGGGTCTGTTTTTGTCCAGTGTGTGCAGGAGGGTTTTCTGACACAGTAATAGGACAGGCCAACCAGGGGCGATGCCACATTGGATTTGGTACTGGGTAATGAACCCGGCCAGGTGTTCGATTTAGATGTAGGTGAGCACTTTGGCGATAGTGATCACAATTCGGTTAGGTTTACCTTAGCGATGGGCAGGGACAGGTATATACCACAGGGCAAGAATTATAGCTGGGGGAAAGGAAATTATGACGCGATTAGGCAAGATTTAGGATGTGTAGGATGGGGAAGGAAACTGCAGGGGATGGGCACAAACGAAATGTGGAGCTTATTCAAGGAGCAGCTAATGCGTGTCCTTGATAAGTATGTACCTGTCAGGCAGGGAGGAAGTTGTCGAGCAAGGGAGCCGTGGTTTACTCAAGAAGTTGAAGCGCTTGTCAAGAGGAAGAGGGCGGCTTATGTTAGGATGAGACGTGAAGGCTCAGTTAGGGCGCTTGAGAGTTACAAGCTAGCCAGGAAGGATCTAAAGGGAGGGCTAAGAAGAGCAGGGAGAGGACACGAGAAGTCATTGGCGGATAGGATCAAAGAAAACCCTAAGGCTTTCTATAGGTATATCAGGAATAAACGAATGATAAGAGTTAGAACAGGGCCAATCAAGGATAGTAGTGGGAAGTTGTGTGCGGAATCAGAGGAGATAGGGGAAGCGTTAAATGAATATTTTTCGTCAGTATTTACAGTAGAGAAAGAAAATGTTGCCGAGGAGATTACTGAGATACAGCCTACTAGGCTAGATGGGATTGAGATTCACAAGGAGGAGGTGTTAGCAATTTTGGAAAGTGTGAAAATAGATAAGTCCCCTGGGCCAGATGGGATTTATCCTAGGATTCTCTGGGAAGCTAGGGAGGAGATTGCAGAGCCTTTGTCCTTGATCTTTATGTCGTCATTGTCGACAGGAATAGTGCCGGAAGACTGGAGGATTGCAAATGTTGTCCCCTTGTTCAAGAAGGGGAGTAGAGACAGCCCTGGTAATTATAGACCTGTGAGCCTTACTTCGGTTGTGGGTAAAATGTTGGAAAAGTTTATAAGAGACAGGATTTATAATCATCTTGAAAAGAATAAGTACATTAGAGATAGTCAGCACGGTTTTGTGACGGGTAGGTCGTGCCTCACAAACCTTATTGAGTTTTTCGAGAAGGTGACCAAACAGGTGGATGAGGGTAAAGCAGTGGATGTGGTGTATATGGATTTCAGTAAGGCGTTTGATAAGGTTCCCCACGGTAGGCTATTGCAGAAAATACGCAAGTATGGGGTTGAAGGTGATTTAGAGCTTTGGATCAGAAATTGGCTAGCTGAAAGAAGACAGAGGGTGGTGGTTGATGGCAAATGTTCATCCTGGAGTTTAGTTACTAGTGGTGTACCGCAAGGATCTGTTTTGGGGCCACTGCTGTTTGTCATTTTTATAAATGACCTGGAAGAGGGTGTAGAAGGGTGGGTTAGTAAATTTGCAGATGACACTAAGGTCGGTGGAGTTATGGATAGTGCCGAAGGATGTTGTCGGGTACAGAGAGACATAGATAGGCTGCAGAGCTGGGCTGAGAGATGGCAAATGGAGTTTAATGCGGAAAAGTATGAGGTGATTCACTTTGGAAGGAGTAACAGGAATGCAGAGTACTGGGCTAATGGGAGGATTCTTGGTACTGTAGATGAACAGAGAGATCTTGGTGTCCAGGTGCATAAATCCCTGAAGGTTGCTAACCAGGTTAATAGGGCTGTTAAGAAGGCATATGGTGTGTTAGCTTTTATTAGTAGGGGGGTCGAGTTTCGGAGCCACGATGTCATGCTGCAGCTGTACAAAACTCTGGTGAGACCGCACCTGGAGTATTGCGTGCAGTTCTGGTCACCGCATTATAGGAAGGATGTGGAAGCTATGGAAAGGGTGCAGAGGAGATTTACTCGGATGTTGCCTGGTATGGAGGGAAGGTCTTACGAGGAAAGGCTGAGGGACTTGAGGTTGTTTTCGTTGGAGAGAAGGAGGAGGAGAGGTGACTTAATAGAGACAGAGAAGATAATCAGAGGGTTAGATAGGGTGGATAGTGAGCGTCTTTTTCCTCGGATGGTGATGGCAAACACGAGGGGACATAGCTTCAAGTTGAGGGGTGATAGATATCGGACAGATGTGAGAGGTAGTTTCTTTACTCAGAGAGTAGTAAGGGCGTGGAACGCCCTGCCTGCAGCAGTAGTAGATTCGCCAACTTTAAGGGCATTTAAGTGGACATTGGATAGACACATGGATGAAAATGGAATAGTGTAGGTCAGATGGTTTCACAGGGCGGCGCAACATCGAGGGCCGAAGGGCCTGTACTGCGCTGTAATGTTCTAAATCTAAATCCCCTGAGTCTGTGATACAGGGACAGCGGGCGGTCTACTCATCCCATGAATCAATGAAACAGAAACAGGGGGCGGTGTTCTCATACCCTGAGACTGTGATGCAGACAAACGGGGCGGTCTACCCATCCCCCGAGTGTGTGAGACAGAGACAGGGGGCAGTCTACTCATCCCATGAGTCTGTTATACAGAGATAGGGGGCGTTTAACTCTTTCCCTGAGTGTGAGATACAGAGACAGGGGGCGCTCTACTCATTCCCTGAGTCTAGAATACAGAGACAGGGGGCAGTTTACTCATCCCATGGGTCTGTGATAGAGAGGAAGGGGGCGGTCTACTCATCCCCTGCGTGTGATACAGAGATAGGGGGCAGTTAACTCTTTCCCTGAGTGTGAGATACAGAGACAGGGAGCGCTCTACTCAGTCCCTGAGTCTGTGATACAGAGACAGGCAGTGGTCTACTCATCCCCTGAGTCTGTGAGACAGAGACAGGCAGTGGTCTACTCATCCCCTGAATCTGAGATACAGTGACAAGGGGCAGTTTGCTCATCCCCTGGGTAAGTCAGAAAGAGACGGGGGGCAGTCTACTCATCCCCCGAATCAATGATACAGAAACAGGGGGCGGTGTACTCATCCCCTGAGTCTGTGATACAGAGACAGCGGGTGGTCTACTCATCCCCTGAGTCTATGATACAGAGACATGGGGCGGTCTACTCATCCCCTGATTCTGTGATGCAGAGACAGTGGGCGGTCTACTCATCCCCTGAATCAATGATACAGAAACAGGGGGCGGTGTACTCATCCCCTGAGTCTGTGATGCAGACAAACGGGGCGGTCTACTCATCCCCTGAGTCTGTGATACAGAGACAGGCAGTGATCTACTCATCCCCTGAATCTGAGATACAGAGACAAGGGGCAGTTTGCTCATCCCCTGGGTCAGTGATAAAGAGACAGGGGGCGGTCTACTCATCCCCTGAGTCTGTGACACAGAGACAGGGGGCGGTCTACTCATTCCCTGAGTCTATGATACAGAGACAGGGGGCAGTTTACTCATCCCCTGAATCTGAGATACAGAGACAAGGGGCAGTTTACTCATCCCATGGGACTGTGATAGAGAGGAAGGGGGTGGTCTACTCATCCCCTGAGTGTGATACAGAGGTAGGGGGCAGTTAACACTTTCCCTGAGTGTGAGATACAGTGACAGGGAGCGCTCTACTCATTCCCTGAGTCTGAGATACAGAGACAGGGGGCGGTCTACTCTTCCACTGAGTCTGAAATACAGAGACAGGGGACGGTCCACTCATTAACTGACTCTGTGGCACAGAGACAGGGGGCGGTCTACTCATCCTCTGAGTCTGTTATACAGAGACAGGGGGCGGTCTACTCATTCCCTGAGTCTGTGACACAGAGACAAGTGGCAGTTTACTCATCGCCTGAGTCTGTGACACAGAGACAGGGGGCGGTCTACTCATCCGCTGAATCAATGATACAGAGACAGGGGGCGGTCTACTCATCCCCCGAGTGTGTGATACAGAGAAAGGGGGCGGTCAACTCATCCCCTGAGTCTGTGATACAGAGACAGGAGGCGGTCAACTCATCCCCTGAGTCTGTGATACAGAGACAGGGGGCGGTCAACTCATACCCTGAGTCTGTGATACAGAGAAAGGGGGCGGTCTACTCATCCCCTGAGTCTGTGATACAGAGACAGGAGGCGGTCAACTCATCCCCTGAGTCTGTGATACAGAGAAAGGCGGAGGTCTACACCTCCCCTGAGTCTAAGATACAGAGATAGGGGGCGGTCTACTCTTCCCCCGAGTCTATGATGCAGCGACAGGGGGCAGATTAATCATCCCCTGAGTCTGTGACACAGAGACATGGGGCGCTCTACTCATCCCCTGAGACTGTGATGCAGACAAACGGGGCTGTCTACTCATCCCCTGAGTCTGTGATACCGAGAAAGGCAGTGGTCTACTCATCCCCTGAATCTGAGGTACAGTGACAAGGGGCAGTTTGCTCGTCCCCTGGGTCAGTGATAAAGAGAAAGGGGGCGGTCTACTCATCCCCTGAGTCTGTAACAGAGAGACAGGGAGCGGTCTACTCATCCCCAGAATCAATGATACAGAAACAGGGGGCGGTGTACTCATCCCCTGAGTCCGAGATACAGAGACAGGGGGCGGTCTACTCATCCCCTGAGTCTGTGACACAGAGACAGGGGGCGGTCTACTCATCCGCTGAATCAATGATACAGAAACATGGGGCGGTCTACTCATCCCCTGAGTCTGTGATACAGAGACAGGGGGCGGTCAACTCATCTTCTGAGTCTCTGATACTGAGACAGGGGACGGTCTACTCATCCCCTGAATCAATGAAACAGAAACAGGGGGCGGTGTTCTCATACCCTGAGACTGTGATGCAGACAAACGGGGCGGTCTACTCATCCCCCGAGTGTGTGAGATAGAGACAGGGGACGCTCCACTCATCCCCGGGCTCTGTGATACAGAGACATGGGGCGGTTTACTCATGCCCTGGGTCTGTGATGGAGAGGAAGGGTGCGGTCTACTCATCTCCTGAGTCTGTGATACAGAGACAGGGGGCGGTATACTCATCCCCTATATCAATGAAACAGAGACAGGGGGCGGTCAACTCATCCTGCGAGTGTGTGATACAGAGACAGGGGGCGGTCTACTCATACCCTGAGCCTCTGATATAGAGACAGGGGGCGGTCTACACATCCCCTGAGTCTATGATACAGAGACAGGGGGCGGTCTACTCTTCCCCTGAGTCTATGATACAGAGACAGGGGGCGGTCTACTCATCCCCTCAGTTTGTGATACAGAGACAGGGGGCGGTCTACTCATCCCCTGAGCCTGTGATACAGAGACAGGGGGCAGTCTGCTCAACCACTGAGTCTGTGATACAAAGACAGGGGACGGTCCACTCATTAACTGACTCTGTGACACAGAGACAGGGGGCGGTCTACTCATCCTCTGAGTCTGTTATACAGAGACAGGGGGCGGTCTACTCATTCCCTGAGTCTGTGACACAGAAACAAGTGGCAGTTTACTCATCGCCTGAGTCTGTGACACAGAGACAGGGGGCGGTCTAGTCATCCGCTGAATCAATGATACAGAGATGGGGCGGTCTACTCATCCCCCGAGTGTGTGATACAGAGAAAGGGGGCGGTCAACTCATCCCCTGAGTCTGTGATAGAGACAGGAGGCGGTCAACTCATCCCCTGAGTCTGTGATACAGAGACAGGGGGCGGTCAACTCATACCCTGAGTCTGTGATACAGAGAAAGGGGGCGGTCTACTCATCCCCTGAGTCTGTGATACAGAGAAAGGGGGAGGTCTACACCTCCCCTGAGTCTAAGATACAGAGATAGGGGGCGGTCTACTCTTCCCCCGAGTGTGTGATCCAGAGACAGGGGGCGGTCTACTCATCCCCTGAGACTGTGAGACAGTGACAGGGGGAGGTCTGCACATCACCTGAGTCTATGATGCAGCGACAGGGGGCAGATTAATCATCCCCTGAGTCTGTGACACAGAGACATGGGGCGCTCTACTCATCCCCTGAGACTGTGATGCAGACAAACGGGGCTGTCTGCTCATCCCCTGAGTCTGTGATACCGAGAAAGGCAGTGGTCTACTCATCCCCTGAATCTGAGGTACAGTGACAAGGGGCAGTTTGCTCGTCCCCTGGGTCAGTGATAAAGAGAAAGGGGGCGGTCTACTCATCCCCTGAGTCTGTAACAGAGAGACAGGGAGCGGTCTACTCATCCCCAGAATCAATGATACAGAAACAGGGGGCGGTGTACTCATCCCCTGAGTCCGAGATACAGAGACAAGGAGCAGTTTGCTCATCCCCTGGGTCTGTCATACAGAGACAGGGGGCGGTCTACTCATCCCCTGAGTCTGTGACACAGAGACAGGGGGCGGTCTACTCATCCGCTGAATCAATGATACAGAAACATGGGGCGGTCTACTCATCCCCTGAGTCTGTGATACAGAGACAGGGGGCGATCTACTCATCTTCTGAGTCTCTGATACTGAGACAGGGGACGGTCTACTCATCCCCTGAATCAATGAAACAGAAACAGGGGGCGGTGTTCTCATACCCTGAGACTGTGATGCAGACAAACGGGGCGGTCTACTCATCCCCCGAGTGTGTGAGATAGAGACAGGGGACGCTCCACTCATCCCCGGGCTCTGTGATACAGAGACATGGGGCGGTTTACTCATGCCCTGGGTCTGTGATGGAGAGGAAGGGTGCGGTCTACTCATCTCCTGAGTCTGTGATACAGAGACAGGGGGCGGTATACTCATCCCCTATATCAATGAAACAGAGACAGGGGGCGGTCAACTCATCCCGCGAGTGTGTGATACAGAGACAGGGGACGGTCTACTCATCCCCTGAATCAATGAAACAGAAACAGGGGGCGGTGTTCTCATACCCTGAGACTGTGATGCAGACAAACGGGGCGGTCGACTCATCCCCCGAGTGTGTGAGATAGAGACAGGGGACGCTCCACTCATCCCCGGGCTCTGTGATACAGAGACATGGGGCGGTTTACTCATGCCCTGGGTCTGTGATGGAGAGGAAGGGTGCGGTCTACTCATCTCCTGAGTCTGTGATACAGAGACAGGGGGCAGTCTACTCATCCCATGAGTCTGTTATACAGAGATAGGGGGCGTTTAACTCTTTCCCTGAGTGTGAGATACAGAGACAGGGGGCGCTCTACTCATTCCCTGAGTCCAGAAGACAGAGACAGGGGGCAGTTTACTCATCCACTGGGTCTGTGATAGAGAGGAAGGGGGTGGGGTACTCATCCCCTGCGTGTGATCCAGAGATAGGGGGCAGTTAACTCTTTCCCTGAGTGTGAGATACAGAGACAAGGGGCAGTTTACTCATCCCCTGGGTCTGTGATAGAGAGGAAGGGGGCGGTCTACCCATCCCCTGAGTCTGTGATACAGAGACAGGCAGTGGTCTACTCATTCCCTGAATCTGAGATACAGTGACAAGGGGCAGTTTGCTCATCCCCTGGGTAAGTCAGAAAGAGACAGGGGGCAGTCTACTCATCCCCTGAGTGTGTGACAGAGAGACAGGGGGCGGTCTACTCATTCCCAGAATCAATGATACAGAAACAGGGGGCGGTGTACTCATCCCCTGAGTCTGTGATACAGAGACAGGGGGCGGTCTACTCATCCCCTGAGTCTATGATACAGAGACATGGGGCGGTCTACTCATCCCCTGATTCTGTGATACAGAGACAGTGGGCGGTCTACTCATCCACTGAATCAATGATACAGAAACAGGGGGCGGTGTACTCATCCCCTGAGTCTGTGATGCAGACAAACGGGGCGGTCTACTCATCCCCTGAGTCTGTGATACAGAGACAGGCAGTGATCTACTCATCCGCTGAATCTGAGATACAGAGACAAGGGGCAGTTTGCTCATCCCCTGGGTCAGTGATAAAGAGACAGGGGGCGGTCTACTCATCCCGCGAGTGTGTGATACAGAGACAGGGGGCGGTCTACTCATACCCTGAGCCTCTGATATAGAGACAGGGGGCGGTCTACACATCCCCTGAGTCTATGATACAGAGACAGGGGGCGGTCTACTCTTCCCCTGAGTCTATGATACAGAGACAGGGGGCGGTCTACTCATCCCCTCAGTTTGTGATACAGAGACAGGGGGCGGTCTACTCATCCCCTGAGCCTGTGATACAGAGACAGGGGGCAGTCTGCTCAACCACTGAGTCTGTGATACAAAGACAGGGGACGGTCTACTCATCCACTGAGTCTGTGATACAGAGACAGGGGGCGGTCTACTCATCCCCTAAATTTGTGATACAGAGACAAGGGGCGGTCTACTCATCCCCTGAGTCTTTGATACAGAGACAGGGGGCAGTCTTCTCATCCACTGAGTCTGTGATACAGAGACAGGGGACGGTCCACTCATTAACTGACTCTGTGACACAGAGACAGGGGGCGGTCTACTCATCCTCTGAGTCTGTTATACAGAGACAGGGGGCGGTCTACTCATCCTCTGAGTCTGTTATACAGAGACAGGGGGCGGTCTACTCATTCCCTGAGTCTGTGACACAGAGACGAGTGGCAGTTTACTCATCGCCTGAGTCTGTGACACAGAGACAGGGGGCGGTCTACTCATCCGCTGAATCAATGATACAGAGACAGGGGGCGGTCTACTCATCCCCCGAGTGTGTGATACTGAGAAAGGGGGCGGTCAACTCATCCCCTGAGTCTGTGATACAGAGACAGGAGGCGGTCAACTCATCCCCTGAGTCTGTGATACAGAGACAGGGGGCGGTCAACTCATACCCTGAGTCTGTGATACAGAGAAAGGGGGCGGTCTACTCATCCCCTGAGTCTGTGATACAGAGACAGGAGGCGGTCAACTCATCCCCTGAGTCTGTGATACAGAGAAAGGGGGAGGTCTACACTTCCCCTGAGTCTAAGATACAGAGATAGGGGGCGGTCTACTCTTCCCCCGAGTGTGTGATCCAGAGACAGGGGACGGTCTACTCATACCCTGAGTCTGTGAGACAGTGACAGGGGGAGGTCTGCACATCACCTGAGTCTATGATGCAGCGACAGGGGGCAGATTAATCATCCCCTGAGTCTGTGATACAGAGACATGGGTCGGTCTACTCATCCCCTGAATCTGAGGTACAGTGACAAGGGGCAGTTTGCTCGTCCCCTGGGTCAGTGATAAAGAGAAAGGGGGCGGTCTACTCATCCCCTGAGTCTGTAACAGAGAGACAGGGAGCGGTCTACTCATCCCCAGAATCAATGATACAGAAACAGGGGGCGGTGTACTCATCCCCTGAGTCCGAGATACAGAGACAAGGAGCAGTTTGCTCATCCCCTGGGTCTGTGATACAGAGACAGGGGGCGGTCTACTCATCCCCTGAGTCTGTGACACAGAGACAGGGGGCGGTCTACTCATCCGCTGAATCAATGATACAGAAACATGGGGCGGTCTACTCATCCCCTGAGTCTGTGATACAGAGACAGGGGGCGGTCTACTCATCTTCTGAGTCTCTGATACTGAGACAGGGGACGGTCTACTCATCCCCTGAATCAATGAAACAGTAACAGGGGGCGGTGTTCTCATACCCTGAGACTGTGATCCAGAGACAGGGGGCGGTCTACTCATCCCCCGAGTGTATGATACAGAGACAGTGGGGCGCTCTACTCATCCCCTGAGTCTGTGATCCAGAGACAGGCAGTGGTCTACTCATCCCCTGAATCTGAGATACAGAGACAAGGGGCAGTTTGCTCATCCCCTGGGTCAGTGATAAAGAGACAGGGGGCGGTCTACTCATCCCGCGAGTGTGTGATACAGAGACAGGGGGCGGTCTACTCATCCCCTGTATCAATGATACAGAAACAGGGGGTGGTGTACTCACCCCCTGAGTCTGTGATACAGAGACAGGGGGCGCTCTACTCATCCCCGGGCTCTGTGATACAGAGACAGGGGGCGGTCTACTCATCCCCCGAGTGTGTGATACAGAGACGGGGGCGGTCGACTCATCCCCTGAGTCTGTGATACAGAGACAGGGGGCGGTCTACTCATCACCCGAGTGTGTGATACAGAGACAGGGGGCGCTCGACTCATCCCCGGGCTCTGTGATACAGAGACAGGCAGTGGTCTACTCATCTCCTGAGTCTGTGATACAGAGACAGGGGGCGTTCTACTCATCCCATGAGTCTGTTATACAGAGACAGGCGGCGGTCTACTCATCCCCCGAGTCAGTGATACAGAGACTGTGTGCGGTCTACTCATCCCCCGAGTCTGTGATACACGGGCAGAAGGCGGTCTACTCATCCCCTGAATCAGTGATACAGAGACTGTGTGCGGTCTACTCATCCCCCGAGTCTGTGATACAGAAACTGTGTGCGGTCTACTCATCCCCCGAGTCTGTGATGCAGAGACATGGGGTGGTCTACTTTAGATGTTTCAGTAAGAACAGAGAAGATGGTAAAAGAAGGGGGGTGGGTGTGGCATTGTTAATCAAGGAAAGTATTACAGCGGCAGAAAGGACGTTTGAGGACTCGTCTACTGAGGTAGTATGGGCCGAGGTTAGAAACAGGAGAGGAGAGGTCACCCTGTTGGGAGTTTTCTATAGACCTCCGAATAGTTCCAGAGATGTAGAGGAAAGGATAGCGAAGATGATTCTCGACAGGAGCGAGAGTAACAGGGTAGTGGTTATGGGGGACTTTAACTTTCCAAATATTGACTGGAAATACTATAGTTCGAGTACTTTAGATGGGTCTGTTTTTGTCCAGTGTGTGCAGGAGGGTTTTCTGACAAAGTATGTGGACAGGCCAACCAGGGGCGATGCCACATTGGATTTGGTACTGGGTAATGAACCCGGCCAGGTGTTCGATTTAGATGTAGGTGAGCACTTTGGCGATAGTGATCACAATTCGGTTAGGTTTACCTTAGCGATGGGCAGGGACAGGTATATACCGCAGGGCAAGAATTATAGCTGGGGGAAAGGAAATTATGACGCGATTAGGCAAGATTTAGGATGCGTAGGATGGGGAAGGAAACTGCAGGGGATGGGCACAAACGAAATGTGGAGCTTATTCAAGGAGCAGCTAATGCGTGTCCTTGATAAGTATGTACCTGTCAGGCAGGGAGGAAGTTGTCGAGCGAGGGAGCCGTGGTTTACTCAAGAAGTTGAAGCGCTTGTCAAGAGGAAGAGGGCGGCTTATGTTAGGATGAGACGTGAAGGCTCAGTTAGGGCGCTTGAGAGTTACAAGCTAGCCAGGAAGGATCTAAAGGGAGGGCTAAGAAGAGCAAGGAGAGGACACGAGAAGTCATTGGCGGATAGGATCAAAGAAAACCCTAAGGCTTTCTATAGGTATATCAGGAATAAACGAATGATAAGAGTTAGAACAGGGCCAATCAAGGATAGTAGTGGGAAGTTGTGTGCGGAATCAGAGGAGATAGGGGAAGCGTTAAATGAATATTTTTCGTCAGTATTTACAGTAGAAAAAGAAAATGTTGCCGAGGAGATTACTGAGATACAGCCTACTAGGCTAGATGGGATTGAGATTCACAAGGAGGAGGTGTTAGCAATTTTGGAAAGAGTGAAAATAGATAAGTCCTCTGGGCAAGATGGGATTTATCCTAGGATTCTCTGGGAAGCCAGGGAGGAGATTGCAGAGCAGTTGTTGTTGATCTTTATGTCGTCATTGTCGACAGGAGTAGTGCCGGAGGACTGGAGGATAGCAAATGTTGTCCCCTTGTTCAAGAAGGGGAGTAGAGACAGCCCTGGTAATTATAGACCTGTGAGCCTTACTTCGGTTGTGGGTAAAATGTTGGAAAAAGTTATAAGAGACAGGATTTATAATCATCTTGAAAAGAATAAGTTCATTTGCGATAGTCAGCACGGTTTTGTGAAAGGTAGGTCGTGCCTCACAAACCTTATTGAGTTTTTCGAGAAGGTGACCAAACAGGTGGATGAGGGTAAAGCCGTGGATGTGGTGTATATGGATTTCAGTAAGGCGTTTGATAAGGTTCCCCACGGTAGGCTATTGCAGAAAATAGGGAAGTATGGGGTTGAAGGTGATTTAGAGCTTTGGATCAGAAATTGGCTAGCTGAAAGAAGACAGAGGGTGGTGGTTGATGGCAAATGTTCATCCTGGAGTTTAGTTACTAGTGGTGTACCGCAAGGTTCTGTTTTGGGGCCACTGCTGTTTGTCATTTTTATAAACGACCTGGATGAGGGTGTAGAAGGGTGGGTTAGTAAATTTGCGGATGACACGAAGGTCGGTGGAGTTGTGGATAGTGTCGAAGGGTGTTGTAGGGTACAGAGGGACATAGATAGGCTGCAGAGCTGGGCTGAGAGATGGCAAATGGAGTTTAATGCGGAGAAGTGTGAGGTGATTCACTTTGGAAGGAGTAACAGCAATGCAGAGTACTGGGCTAATGGGAAGATTCTTGGTAGTGTAGATGAGCAGAGAGATCTTGGTATCCAGGTACATAAATCCCTGAAAGTTGCTACCCAGGTTAATAGGGCTGTTAAGAAGGCATATGGTGTGTTAGCCTTTATTAGTAGGGGGATCGAGTTTCGGAGCCACGAGGTCATGATGCAGCTGTACAAAACTCTGGTGAGGCCGCACCTTGAGTATTGCGTGCAGTTCTGGTCACCGCATTATAGGAAGGATGTGGAAGCTTTGGAAAGGGTGCAGAGGGGATTTACTAGGATGTTGCCTGGTATGGAAGGAAGGTCTTACGAGGAAAGGCTGAGGGACTTGAGGTTGTTTTCATTGGAGAGAAGGAGGAGGAGAGGTGACTTAATAGAGACATACAAGATAATCAGAGGGTTAGATAGGGTGGATAGTGAGAGTCTTTTTCCTCGGATGAGGATGGCAAACACGAGGGGACATAGCTTTAAGTTGAGGGGTGAAAGATATAGGACAGATGTCAGAGGTAGTTTCTTTACGCAGAGAGTCGTAGGGGCGTGGAACGCCCTGCCTGCAACAGTAGTAGACTCGCCAACTTTAAGGGCATTTAAGTGGTCATTGGATAGACATATGGATGTAAATGGAATAGTGTAGGTCAGATGATCGGCGCAACATCGAGGGCCGAAGGGCCTGTACTGCGCTGTAATATTCTAATTCTAATTCTAATTCTAACTAACCCTGTGGCTCCGACACCTAATCCTCCTCCTCACATCCAACTTCCCCCTCATCCGATAATCTCTTCTGATTTACAAACTGCAGACTTTCCCTCCCCTGCAGGTCCTTGAGCCGTTCTCCCCTTCCAGCAGCTCGACCTGCTCTGTGTCACCTCTGCTCATTCTCCCTATCGATGCTGTAGTCCAAGGCAAACGCAAAGTACCGCACTCGTGCCTGGGACCAAGTGATTTGTGCAGAATCCTTGCAGTCAGGACAAAGTCCTGCAGCAGCTGCCACACCACTCCCTGTAGACTAAAGACCTGCTACCCGACCCGAACCCGACAGGACCCGACGGCATGTGTTTGGTTCGGATCAGGACGGGTCGCACTTCCAGGTCCGGCATTCGGGCCGGATCAGACACGCTCTATCACCACCTCAGGTAAGTGACTCTAATGTTAATTTACTTTTTGGACTCCAAAGGTGGTTTTTTTACAGTTATTTTAAGCTTGTGCAGGCAAGCAACAAAGTGAAAAACGGAAGGTAGGTTTACTGATGGTCGGGCAGGGTCGAGCGCGGGAAAAAATGGAAGGACTCGATCCGGGTCGGGCTCGGGGCCGGATGGGGTTCCCTCGGGCTCAGGTCGGATCTCATTTGCAGACCTGAGCCAGCTTTTACTGTAGACTTCATCAACTTTAGGAATACTAGAAATCTCCAAACATTTCTACAATCACAGTAAGAGCCAGTAGAAATCAATCAGCAACCAACCTGGAAGCAGCTGATGATCCCTTTGAATAGCACTGGTGGCGGGGAGGGGTCCTGAAGGTGTGTTCACCTGTGTGTATTTAAGAGACAGAATTAGTTGGAGCATTGAGCTCCAAAATGGCAGCTTGGCAACAAATCTCTTTTTTTCCCCAAAAATATATTTTATTCATAAAAATCTGTAAAATATGCATTATAAACCAGTTCAAAACAGTACCAAGTTGACATTCCAAAGAGTGCAAAGGAAATCAATTTTCTTCAATACAGGAGTGAGTTGCCTCACAACCCTTCCATTCCATTTTACATGCCATGTACATTTTACAGCAAACTCATATCTGGTGTATATAGCCCGAGGGGTTTCCCATGGGTCCAGCCCCTCAGTTCACTTTGGTGGGAGGACCTTACACAGTGGTCTTTCCCCATTGAGCCTTTGCAGTGGCTGCCCCAAGCTTTAGTGCGTCCCTCAGCACGTAGTCCTGGACCTTGGAATGTGCCAGTCTGCAACACTCGGTCGTGGACAACTCTTTGTGCTGGAAGACCAGCAAGTTTCGGGCAGACCAAAGAGCGTCTTTCACCAAATTGATGGTCGTCCAGCAGCAGTTGATGTTTATCTCGGTGTGTGTTCCTGGGAACAGCCCACAGAGCAGAGACTCCTGTGTTACAGAGCTGCTCGGGATGAACCTCGACAAAAATCACTGCATCTCTTTCCACACCTGCTTTGCAAAGACACATTCCAGAAGGAGGTGGGCAACTGTCTCTTCCTCACCGCAGCCACCTCGAGGGCAGTGTGTGGAAGGTGGGGGGGGGCGTGGTGGCGAGACTCCGGGCATGCAGGAAGGATCTGACGGGGAGGGCCCTTCTCACCACCAGCCAAGCTACGTCTTGGTGCTTGTTTGAAAGTTCTGGTGATGAGGCATTCCAAAGCAGACTTTGGCAGTCTTCTCGGGGAACCATCCGACCGGATCCACCATCTCCTTTTCCCATAGGGTCTTGAGGACATTCCATGCAGCCCACTGCCTGATGGATTGGTGGTCAAAAGTGTTTTCCTGCAGAAACTTTCCCACTAAGGGTAGGTGATACAGCACGGTCCAACTGGCTGGAGTGTTCCGCTGCAATGTGATCAGACCAATCCTTCGCAACGCCAGGGACAGATAGAACCTCAAAACACGTTGTGATACTTGGTGTTTGCGTACTGGGGCTGTACGCACAGCTTGATGCAACCCCAAACGAAAGTGGTCATCAGGATGAGGGCGATGTTGGGTATATTTTTCCCGCCCTTATCCAGAGGTTCGAACATCGTGTCCCTTCGGACCCGATCCATTTTGCATCTCCAGATAAAGAGGAAAATGTCTTGGGTGACTGCCACGGCGCAGGAGTGGGATATGGGCCAGACTTGCACCACATACAGCAACAACGGGAGCGCCTCGCACCTGATGACCAGGTTCTTACCCACAATGGAGAGAGATCGCTGATCCCACATGCTCAGTTTATGGTGTACCCTGGCTACTCGCTCCTTCCAGGTTTTGGCGCACGCCCCATCCCTTCCAAACCATATCCCCAGCACCTTCAGGTAGTCTGACCTGACGGTGCTACTGATCCTCAGTATACTGATCCTTAGTATGTCGGACTACAAAGACTTTACCAAACCATCCTCTTCCTTCAGGCTGCTGATCACAGAGCTCTCTCTGTGGTACCTTTTGGAAGAAGTAACGCAAGCACGTCCCATCCTGTTCAATGCGGACTCTGGACCAGAAGATGATCTTGGAGGCCTCCGTGAAGAGCAAGGCCTGCTGGCTCTTCACCTCTTGGAGATCCTCCTTGACCTCGACCCCCATCGACTACAGCCGGAGCAGATTTTGCATTCTTTTCTGGAGTCGGGACATTTCCCTCTGTCTCTCTCTCGCCTTCTGAACACCTTTGAAGATAAAAAACCTCTTGATCTTCTCCTTGATCGCCTCCCACCAGTGAACTGGAGACTCAGAGGGGTTTCACGGTGCTGCAACCTTTGTAATCCCTTTGAGTTCCTCAAAGTTCTCTGGGGTTAGCAGGGTAGCATTGAGCTTCCATGTCCCCCTGCCAACCCGCTGGTCGTCCTGTAAGTGACAGTCAGCCAGTAAGAGGCAATGGCTGGAGAAGAACACCGGCTGAACATCGGTGGATCTGACCGTGACAGCACGGGACACAAACAGGAAGTCAATCCTGGAACAGGCAGACCGGTCTGATCTTGACCAGGTGTATCTACGCTGCGCTCCATCTGCAGGTTTGCTGAAGACATCGTGCAGTTTGGCATCTTTTACTGTTTCCATTAGGAATCTGGACGTAGCGTCCAGTTTGCTGTCGTCACTGCCGGATCGTCCAGCTGCATCGATGATGCAGTTGAAATCACCACCTAGAATGATTGGCCTGGATGTCACCAGTAGCAATGGGAGCTGCTAAGACAGTCAGCCGCTCGCTGCATTGAACCGGGGCGTACATGTTGATCAACCAGAGCAGAGCATTGTTGTACATTACATCTGCTACAAGGAGGCGACCGCCCACCACCTCCTTAACTTCGGAGATGGTGAAGTTACCTCCCCGCAGCAGAATACCCAGGCCGGAGGAACGGGAATCTTTGCCCCCTGACCAGATCGATGGCCCGTGGGACCACCATCGCGACCATTTCCTGCAGGTGCTAAGGTGTGGTATTCCACACTCCTGCAGAAACAGTAGGTCGGCTTTGACCTTGGCGAGGTAATCCAAGATTGAAACACATCGCGTAGTGGATTTAATGCTATGCACATTAATTGAAGCAATCCTAGTACCCATTTTTTTTTTAAAGTTAGTTGTTGCTTCCCATACCATTTGTCCTTGTTAGTCCCAGTCCTTTGGGATGTTCCTGCATACCCATAGTGTGCGCAAGCTGTTTCACATTCGTTGGGCTCAGAAACCCCTCCTGGTTTCTCATGCAGGGTTTGTTTCACTGGGGTGACATCGGGGGTGTCTTGTAGGCAGCAAGGCTTGGGCTGTCCTCTGCTGTTGGTATCTTTCTCCTCTGTTCCTCCTTGAAGACATCACTGCTCCCGGATTTCCGGAGCTGGAGTGCACCCAACACCTCTTTGCTTTCGGTGTCCCGGAGCTGGGATGCGCTAGGCATGTTGCTGGGTTCATCGCTTTGGGTTCAGGTCACGCTGGGCCCATCACAGCTTCCAGTGCCCCGGAGCTGGGGGGCTTTATCTTCCAGATCCTTTGAGCTCTGTCGCTTCTTTTGCAGGTGCCGTTGTTCCGTCCCTTCCTCGTCCAGTGAGGAGGAGCTGCCGTAGTCTGTCTCAGATGGTAGCCTCCTCTTGCCAATGGTTTGGGTGGTGGCCTGTTCCTTTTTTGGAGGTTTTTTCTTTGTGGTTTTCCTTTGTACCACTTGCCACTGACCTGTTTGTTCATCTGCTGCCTCCTGCTCCATTGATTCTGTCTGGAGAGGAAGGGTTTCCTGCAACGGGGTAGGTGTTGGGTCACTGGTTGCAGCTGCCTCCCCTTTCTTCTCCTTCTCAGCTAGACTTTCCTCGCTGCGGAGAGGGTTGCTTGTCTCCTTCCCAGCACCAGATGCGTTCAATGTTCCTTCTCCCAGCCTTTCCTTGGACCTTGTCGCCTGAGCATAACTGAGGTAGCGTTTGGGGCAGGTTTTGTCGAGGTGTCCTGCCTCACCACACAGGTTGCAGCACTTACTCTGTTTACAGTCCTTGGTCTGATGGCCTTCCTTCTTGCAGATGACTGTGCTGCACTTAGCTGCCACATGTCCAGATTTTCCACAGGTGTGCCAAACTCTGGGCTGCCCCGCGTAGACCAGGAAGCCTCGACTTCCCCCGATAGTGAAGCTGGAGGGAGGGTGGATGATGGCTTAATTGGCATCGACCTTCGAGGTCACCTTGACCTGCCGCTTGCTGGTCCAAATCCCAAATGGGTCCTTGACATCAGTGCTGCTGCCGACCACCTCAATGTACCTGGTGAGGAAGGTGAGTACATCCACCACAGGAACATGGGGGTTATAGAGGTGAATTGTCACCACCCGGTCACGTTGCGATAGCAGTGTGAAGAGTGGCTCCACTGTGAGGATCGACAGCGGCACCTGGTTTCCCTTCTCCTTGAACACCCTCAGGAACTTGATGCATCCCGCCACCTTCTTGAAAGTCACATGGAAATATCCACTGCTGGGGAAGTCCTGCAGGGAGAAGATGTCCACAGCTTGGAATCCACAGCAATCAATAAGGATTTTCTTAATGAAGAAGGTACGGTCAACCGCTGCACCTCCTTCCTTATCCTTCACCGCCACCCAAAAGGTGTTATGCTCTCCCTGGCCTGAAGCTCTAGAATTGGTTGCAGCCATTTCACTCAAAACCTACCTGGAACAGGATCAAAGGCCACTGATCATGGTTTCTTCCCTGCCAGGGAAATGTGGCATCAAATCAGCGTTCCATGCTGATTGACATCATGATCTGCCTACGCTGCATATTTCTGGCGGTTGCTCCCTGCATGCGCGCTAATGCCCTTACCAAAGTGGCACCTGGCAAGGCTCGCATTAGAAGTTGCCAGTATGCTGCAGACACCAAATGGCGCTCATGATGTCAAGAAACAGGGCTCTAAGAAGCCGAATTCTGCAGCCCCTGTCTCCGAACAAAAAGCATCATACTTGCCCACATAATTATATACATACCAACATTCTTTTGCAATCTTGGCAGTAGACTGAGCTTTTGTTCCAACATGTGCTATGGATCAATTTTTGGGGGCTTTCTGGCACAAGGAATCAAACCAAATTATTTAATTAGCCTCTACAGAAATCTGATTCCTTCAGTAAAACAATTGAAGTCAACGAGAATCAACTGCATATTTAATTGATGTTCGCCACATCAAGCTTTCATCAACCATCATTGCAAAAGCACCAGTAGTTTTTATTAAAGGCATGGTAAATCCATTATCCAGTTTATAGTATAAACTGTAACTCCAATACTTGAGCAGAATCTATCCAAATATACTTTGCACGCACAGTTATCCTGACCGCATATAAATCCTGGACTCTGCATCTTGATGACATCACTGATGTCACAAAACAGGAGCACTTGGAAAATACCTGACCAATTCACTGCCAAAAAAAATCTGTTTGCTTAGGAATATTTTCAAGATTGAATTTTTCAAAGTTAGCGGGAAAGGAAATCCAATAACAATATTTTGAGAAGTGACATTCGGCGGCATTAAGAATAAAACAGATTTGGTCGTACCCAGCTCTCATTTTTTTCCAACTAAGAAATTCGGATTTTGTTTTTTCAAGCCAATGAAAGATGGAATGAGGAGAGGAGCAGGGAGGTTTTGGTGCTGCTGACATTATTTTCTGAAAATGTAATTGGGTTATTCTGCACATGCCTAATGAAAGCAACCTTGCAACCTTTGAGATAAGATGTTCTTATATTGGAGTCTTTATTTTTTGAGAATGTACCATTTAACTGTTGTCAAATGGATGTGTGGGGGCATGTGATCCAGAGGGAGTAGGCAATGGGGAGGGCAGTGATTGAGAGATGTTGGGGGTGTGGGGCTGGAAGCGATCAGGGAAGGGCTGAGAGATTTTTGCCATTGCAGTAGATCTGGAAGGAACATTCTTGCCCTCCTGGTTCCACTTTCAGCAAAGTATTTTTCAACAAACGTACCTCTTGGATAGCACTGGCTGCATTCAGGGCTCAATATTGGGAAAGGGCCTCATCAGCCATTAGGCCCCTTGTTTACATATGCAAAGGGGCTAGAACTTGTTTCAAGGTCCTGGACACTTCTGTTTCTGCCTTTAACAATATGGCACATATTGGATGCTTTGGTCCTCATTTTACACCTGCAAAACCAGCTAGGTGTAATCAAATTGTGATGGATTCACTGTCCATTCTTGAAAATGTTTAGTAATGCTGAACATGAGGAATTTAATAGAATTTGCAGTGCAAAAATAGGCCCAACAGTTCCACGCCAATGTTTGTGCTCCACACAAGCCTCCTCCCACCTTACTTTTTTAAATTCATTCTTGGGATGTGGGCATCGCTGGCAAGGTCAGCATTTATCGCCCATCCCTAATTGTCCTTGAGAAGTTAGTGATGAGCTGCTATTTTGAACTGCTGCAGCCAGTGTGGTGTAGGTACACCCACAGTGCTGTTAGGGAGAGTTCCAGGATTTTGACCCAGCGACAGTAAAGGAATGGCGATATAGGGCTGAATTTAGTCGAGGCGGATGGGATCCCAGTGCTGGGCTGAAAAGGTGAGGGGAACCCCACCTTGGGATCTCAGAGCACCCCCCCCCCCTCCTCCCCACCCCGATGCAATTCAATGGTGCTCAAGCAATTAACTACCTGGCGCTGGGATCCCTGCCCCTTTAAGGACAGGTACCCCACCTCCAAGAGCTGTCTGCCAATCAGAGGACTGGCAGCTCAGTAGTATTGACAGCACCACTGGGAGCAGTGGCCACTGCTGGTACTACACCAGGCCTGGGGCAAGGTCCAGCATTGGAGCCCAGACCCAAGGTAAGTGAGGTATGCCTGGTACTGCTCCTGGTATGCTCTCCTGCACTCCTCATTGAAATTCACCTCACCCTATCACCATATCCTTCTGTTCCTTTCTCTCTTTTCTCGTATAGCTTGCCCTTAAATGAATCTCTGCTAATCACCTCAACCAGTCCATGTGGTGGCAGGTTCTACATTCTCAATACTCTCCGAGTAAAGAAGTTTCTCTGGAATTCCTTATTGGATATCTCAGTGACTATCTATATGTGGTGAAGCTTTGTGCTTCACTGAATCACATGCCCTACTGATGCCACTGCTTGCTACCACTAACCATTGTATCAGCTGTAGCTCAGTGATAGCCTTTGAATCAGCAGGTTGTGGATTTAATCCCCATACCTGAACCTTGAGGACAAAGGCACTAGGCACAGCCTTTTGGTTGAAGCATTGAACTGAGGCCTCATCTACCCTCTCAGGTTGATGTAAAAGATCCCACTGGACTATTTAAAAAAAACAGCAGGGGAGATCTCCCCCAGAGTCCTAGACGTTATTCAGCCCTCAACGAACATCACTAAAAACCAGATGATCTCGTCATTATCACATTGCTGTTTGTGGGATCTTGCTGTGTGCAAATTGGCTGCCATGTTTCCTGCATTGCAAGAGGGACTACAGTTCAAAAATACTTCATTGGCTGTAAAGCGTTTTGGGACATCCTGAGGTTGTAACAAATAAATGGAAGTCTTTATTTTAACATGAACATTCCGTGCAAAATGCAAATTTTCCCAAAATTGGAACAGGCAAAACTTGCATTGTGTGGCACCATTTTAACTTTCTGAGACTGCAGTAACCATCCAACTAGCATGATTGTTATTCCCCTGTTGCATGGGTTACAATAAAGTCAAGCTACCTGTTAACAACACTGCATTAGCACCATCTGGTATGCAGCTATTCATGACTTTTAGCAAAGAGAACTCGTTTCAGTAAACACATACTTTGTGTAGTGCTCATGCTGCTGACCTCTGCATTCACCTCCCTCCTGGTTACTGCCAATCACACTGCTGGAGTACAGAGTCAGGTCAGAGGTCAGAACTGAGAGTGTACTCCTAAATTTGATCTCTGCTGTGACAACCTAGTGATCTTGACAATAGATGTCATTGGAAGACTTTTTTAATACACAGGTCAGCTTTCTCGTCCTTCGCCAACGCATATAAAAAATATTTTTGTAGCGAGCAGTCAGTTTTAAAGAAATATAGCAAAGTGCAGCTAACAGTCAGCTTATCTGTGTGTGCTAAAATGTTATGTAAAAAGAAAAATTAAGAAAGACTAGCATTTATATCTAACTTCTAAAGTGCTTTCTCAGGCAGACACTCATTAAGGGAGAAATTTATGTTCTGTTTCAGGTGTCCTGGCAATGTTTATCCCTTGATCATCATCACGAAAGCAGATTATAGAGTCATGGAGTCATAGAGAGATACAGCACTGAAACAGGCCCTTCGGCCAACCGAGTCTGTGCTAACCATCAACCACCCATTTATACTAACCCTACATTAATCCCATTTCCCTCTCACATCCCCACCTTCCCTCAATTCTCCTACCTACACTAGGGGCAATTTACAATGGCCAATTTACTTGTCAACCCGCAAGTCTTTGGTATGTGGGAGGAAACTGGAGCACCCGGAGGAAACCCACGTGATCACAGGGAGAACTTGCAAACTCCGCACAGGCAATACCCAGAACCGAACCCGGGTCGCTGGAGCTGTGAGGCTGTGATGCTCTGGTCATTATCAGATTGTGCGAGCTTGCTGTGTGCAAATTGGCTGCCACTTTTCCGACATTACAGCAGTGACTACACTTTAAAAGTACCTCATTGGCTGTAAAGTCCTTTGGGAGGTCCTTTAACCATAAAAGGCGAACCATAAATTCAAGTCTTTCTTACTTTTTTACTCGCCTTCTATTCCTCAATGCCTCCTCTCTGTAGAAACACATCTTGTTGTGCCCCTAAGCCACTGTCTACTTGACTGTTTCCCCTGGCAACATATTCCACAATTACACTCTCTTAGGTTGGAGGAATTCCACCATGACTGTTGTTACGACCAGGTGCGAAAGTTGTCTAGGGGGTCTGTTACTATCTGCACCTGGTTTTATTGTAACAGGGTTTAATTTTTCACACACTGTGTTTTGAGCTCCCCTTTTTGTGAATCCTTGTTCACAACTTTCCAATTATAAGGCAAAGAAATGAGCACAAATAGGCTTTCTGTGGTTTGAAGAAGAAAGATGAAATTAATTAAACGTTAAACTTAAACTCTAATACGGTTCACACCTACAGATATACGACGTGACCATGCTAGTATGCACACGTGATATAAACATGCAGATAGGGACAGAAAAGAGCAGAGGAAAAGATTAAGTATAACAGTTTGAGGCAATATCTTGTTACTGTTTCTTGAGCTCGCTGTAGTCCTTGATTGAAGATATGGTCTTGCATTTTGTTGGGGCCCAGTAGTCTTCTTAAAACCTTGTTTATGTAGGAAACCTTTCTCTCTTTGAGTTTCACGTGTTTTCACAAGATTCAGTTCCGTGGAAAGAGATGGAGGCAGGCAGACAGGAGAGGAGATGTTCTCAGTCCATGAGCACACAGCATTCTCTGTTCCAATTCCTTTGTTGGGAGTTCAAAGTCAAAAAAACTCCCAGGTTGCCCAGCAGGTTAGTCGTGTGACTAGCTCCTTATATGGAACAGTCTCTTCAAAATCCTTTATTACAAGTTCAAATTCTCTGCAACAGCCAGTTCGTCATGTGACTAAAACTGGTCTGACCACTTCTGTATTATTGGGGAAGTAACTACTGAGTCCCTTTTGTTCCAACACTGCTAGTTCTATGCAAATGTCCTTCCAGTCAGGGGCTTGCAATTTTAAGTTTTAATGTTCATGTGGTAAAATCATGTGTGCCTCAGTCTAGGCAGATGGTGGGGGGGGTTGCCTGACACTGTACTTAAGTAGGAAAGTAAGCAGTGAGAAGGATGCAAAGAGCTGCAGAGCGATAGATCCAGATTGGATGACTGGGCAAGAACATGACAGATGGAATACAATGTGACAAAGTGTGAAGTGATCTACTTTGGTAGGGAAAGAGAGGCAGAATATCTTTTGAATAGTGAGAGACCAGGAAATGTTTGCATTCAGAAGGACCTGGGTGTCCTTGTACAGGAATCACAGAAAGTTAACATGCAGGTACAGCAAGCAATTAGAAAGACAAATGGTATGTTAGCTTTTGTTACAAAGGGATTGGTGTATAAGAGTTAAGAAGTCTTACTACAATTATACAGGGGATTGGCGAGGCCACACCTGGAGTACTGTGTGAAGGTTTGGTCTTGATACTTAAGGAAAAACATACTTGCCCGAGAGGGAGTGCAATGAAGGTTCACTAGACTGGTACAAAAGCAAAATACTGTGGATGCTGGAGATTTGAAATGAAAACAGAAAATACTAGAAATACTCCAGTTCTGGCAGCATCTGTGGTGAGACAAACAGAGTTAATGTTTCAGGTCGATGACCTTCAGAACTCGACTGGTTCCTGGGATGAGGAGATTATTGTATGAGGAGAGATTGATTAGACTAGGCCTATATTCCCTGGAGTTTAGAAGAACGAGAGCTCTTCCAAGTGAAAAATATAAAATTCTTAAGGGGCTTGACAGGGTAGATGCTGGGAGCATGTTTCCCTGCCTGGAGATCTAGAACACAGGGTCACAGTCTCAGTATAAGTGGTCGGCCGTTTAGGACTGAGATGAGGAGAAATTTCTTCACTCAAAGGGCTGTGACTCTTTGGAATTTTCTACCCCAGAGAGCTGTGGATGCTCAGTCATTGAGTATATTTCGGACAGAGGTCAATAGAATTTTGGGAATTAAGGGATACGGGAGATATGGGTTATGTGAAGGTAGTTGAGTTAGAAGGTCAGCCATGATCTTGTTGCTTGGCAGAGCAAGCTAGAGGGGCCAAAGGGCCGACTCCCACTCCTATTTCTTATGATCTTATGTTGACTTCCACCAAATCCTGCTTCTAATCCAAAATCCAAACTTGATTGGTTCATACAAGTCAACTCAAACTCAAAGTTTTATTTTTGTCTTTGCAATTAAGTGAGAAAATTAAAATTAAAACGGAATACGTGCGACTTGGAGATTTTGGCAGAAACTTCTTTAAGGAATCAGACCTTAGGGAAAAAAACAAAGTAGCCACTGACCTTCAGGTCAGCTTGATAAGCAAACCAGTCAGGAATCTCAAGCCACTAATGGGAATGAAGCCTTAAAATCAATTGCTGGAGAAAAAAAATGTAAAAAATTTTGAACTAAAACATTACTTGATATAATTAAATGAAATAGATGTGCTTTACTCTATAACAGAAATCAGTTCCATAAAAGCCCTCAGAAAATAGAGACAGAACCTTTGAAACAGCTTGTTTTTTTTTTGCTAGTCTTCAGTGTATATTAGATTATGAGTGGATTAGTGTCTATCGTGCAGATAAGAACTGTTGTAATACAGGGATTTACAACCCAAAACCACAGACTTAGAGAAGTAACTCAAAAGAACAGGTTTTTGCAAATATAACCAGCATTGATCTGGCTTTGACCCAGTGTAGAATTAAAAGTAACTTAGAAATGGACCAGGAATATGATTAAGATTATCTTGAGAAGAAAAGTTGTAACTTTTCAGCTTAGACTAGAGATTAAAGCTTGGCTGGGGTGTAAAATTAAAACCTGACCTGGGCCCAACCCGACAACAGCCAATCTGAAGCCCACCCAAGCCCGAGTCCTTTAATTTTTTTAGATGCCTGACCCGACCTGAAAATAAAAAACGTATTATTGAAACAGCAAAAAATTGTAGATTAAAATGAAAACAATATGAAACAAAACAGTACAGTCCAGTCCAACTGAACCCGAGCCTGAATGCTGGACATAGAATACAGACCCGACCCGAACCCAACACATGTAGTTGGGTTTGGTCGGGTAGCCAGGTTTTACCAGAGGTAGAGAAACTGAGAGAATGGAATAAAGCCCTCACAGGAAGCTGAGGTGAGGAACTATGATTGAGGTAGCTGTGGGAATCGGAGGATGGAGTTGGTGGGGGCGCGGGGGGGGGGGGGGGGGGGGGCGATATTCTTGTAGTAGACATTAGTGGAAATCCTTTTTGTTCTCACAATATAGCATTTTGATAAAAGTTTTGCTCCAAGTATGATTGCTCCAAGACTTCAAGTGGAGATGAGACATTTATCAATATAAAGGAAGGGAGGAAAAGTTAGACAACTGAAGTCAATCAAAGGCTCTTTTATGCACCTCCTAATAGCTGGCTTAGAAGCAATTTTGACAGAGCCCGATGATGTATGGTATAGTGCATTAGGAATGGGTGTTCCTATGTGAATTATCAAAACAAACCTCTTATTATTTATAACTCTGCACTCAGAAAATATTGCATCAAATTTTGTCTCAGTATCCTAAGACTTCCCCATTCTGGCAAAATATTCTGTGTACCCTTAATGTGTTAGCAGGTGATGTCGTTCCTTCTGGTGTTGTTCCTGGGCCTTTTGCCCAGTTATGCACTTGTTGGATTATGAAGACAGATGAGTTTTTTCGTCCCTCATTGCCGTTTCGAAATTGCTTGTAACAGCATAGAAATAGGAAAGACGTCCTCAAAGAGTGGCTAGAGACTCAAGAATATTATCTCAGAGCACTGATCCATCAGATCCATGGGGATACTCTACTGACACATCTGCGAGAGGCTTCTCGGAAGTGACAGATGGGGTCAGGAATCAAAAATGACAAATTTAAAATCCTGCTTTCTACTGACCTGGGATTTTAGAATCCTATCAGAGAGTAAGTCTTAATTATTCTTTCAAAAGATGGATATTATAGATGCTGTACAAATTGAGTTTCTACTCTTTCACAATGTTTCAGAATAAAAAGACATGTTCTGCACTTACAGGACCAGAAAAGAAAAAGAATTCGTAGGAACATCGGAAGGAGTCGGTCATTTAGTCCCTCGAATCTGTTCTGCCATTCAATGAGGTCATGGCTGATCTTTGAACTAACTCCATATACCTTCCTTTGCTCCATATCCCTTGAGACACTTGGTTAATAAAAATTTTCCATTGCAGTACTGAGAGAGTGCTGCACTATTCAAGGTGCTATCTTTTAAATGAAATGTTCAACTGAGGCATTGTCTGCCCTCTCAGATGGATGTAAAAGATCCCCTGGGAGTATTTTGAGGAGGAACAGAGAAGTTATCCCCACTGTCCTGGCCTATATTTATCCATAAATCAACATGACCAAAAAAATCTGGTCATTATCACTTTGTTGTTTGTGGGAGCCTGTTGTGTGCAAAGTGGTTGCCATATTTCCTACAGTACAACACTTCAAAAAGTACTTAATTGGCTGTAAAGCACTTTGGAACATCCTGTGGTCATGAAAGGTGCTATATAAATGCAAGTCTTTCATTCTTTTCCTGATTTTTATTTCCACATTGGAAATGGAAATCAGGAAAGATGTGTAACAAGCGGTTGAGACCATATTGTCCATTTTGCACTATTGCTCAAAGCCCAAAATACTCATATAAAAAATTGTAACAGGACACAAATTATATAGAGTATAATATCAAATCAGAAAAAATAGGCAGCTATGGATCTAAATTCTGAAAGACTCGCAGCTTTTTCAATGGCGAGTGTGATGACAAAAGTTGAGCTTAATCTGAAGAGATTCTATACTAAAGAGCAATTAATGTCTATCTCAGTATCAAATGCAGAATTACGAACCAAAACCATCAATCCAAACAGAACTTCAAGCGTGCTCATCGTCTAACCCAGGACAAGAACCTGCAACACATATACAGTGAATTTGCACGTCAAAGGTACCCATTAGGTTTCAACACCTTGTCACTCAAGCATATTGAAGCATGGTGAGAGACCTTCAAATGGTGATCTAAATGTGACATTTATTGAAACCTAGTCAGAAGGTAAGGACTAGTTGAGGCAATGATTTGGAACGCCCTGGAAGGAATTCTACACATCACTGAAGACAGGGCTGAGACAGAAATGTCATTCATCATCTATAATTCACCAAGAAACTCTCTTTCAACAGATATTTCACTGTTCCCTTTATTGGTAATGGTGGATGTTAAGTGATTATGTTACCATCCAAGGCAGACTGTGTAATATATAAAACAGTTCATGTTCAAACTTAATACAGTTTTACAGTCAAAACTGAACAAGATCTGTGGAGTGTATGTGGCGACAGGGGATTATCTCGTGTGCAATGTGATAGGACTGTAAGAGATTCTTACTTTAGGTAACATCTGTAGCTCTGTCTCCTTATTTATAATGGCCCGGTTGCTTTATAAAAATGTATTTTTCAAGATTTTAGTATTCTGACAAAATGGTAGTGTAGCCAACTTGTTTTGGTGCACAAGGGAAAAGCCAATAAAGAGTCTTAAAATGTACATATATCCTTTTGTACATCATGGTATATAAATCTTACAAACTCATCCAGTTAAGTAAGTTACTGACTTCATAGGCTTGCTAATTCCAATATTCCTCACCAAAATACCATACTTAGAAGACCAAATATTCTGAATGGATGGATTGTACAGCCCAATTTGGAATGGAGCTGCAGTGTATACTTCAGGTGTGAAAGTGTGCTATATATATCAGGAGTGAAGGTGCACTGGATAGATCAGGAATGATGGTGTGCTGTGTAGATCAGGAGTGCTGTATAAATTGGTATTGGTGTTGTGCTCTATACATCTGGAGCGGCAAAGAGATGTACATCTGATTTTAAGATGGTGACCCGACATGGCAGAAATAAGTCCTACCTAAGCTCAACTATCACCAGTAACCTGTCTCTCGATGCAGAAATCAACAAGCGCATGGGAAAGGCTTCCACTGCTATGTCCATACTGGCCAAGAGAGTGTGGGAAAATGGCGCACTGACACGGAACACAAAAGTCCGAGTGTATCAAGCCTGTGTCCTCAGTACCTTGCTCTATGGCAGCGAGGCCTGGACAACGTATGTCAGCCAAGAGCGACATCTCAATTCATTCCATCTTCGCTGCCTCCGGAGAATCCTTGGCATCAGGTGGCAGTACCGTATCTCCAACACAGAAGTTCTCGAGGCGGCCAACATCCCCAGCATATACACCCTACTGAGCCCGTGGCGCTTGAGATGGCTTGGCCATGTGAGCCGCATGGAAGATGGCAGGATCCCCAAGGACACATTGTACAGCGAGCTCGCCACTGCTATCAGAACCACCGGCCGTCCATGTCTCCACTTTAAAGACGACTGCAAACGCGACATGAAGTCCTGTGACATTGATCACAAGTCGTGGGAGTCAGTTGCCAGTGATCACCAGAGCTGGCGGGCAGCCATAAAGGCGGGGCTAAAGTGTGGCGAGTCGAAGAGGCTTAGTAGTTGGCAGGAAAAAAGACAGAAGCGCAAGGAGAGAGCCAACTGTGTAACAGCCCGGCAACCAATTTTATCTGCAGCACCTGTGGAAGAGTCTGTCACTCTAGAATTGGCCTTTCTAGCCACTCCAGGCGCTGCTTCACAAACCACTGACCACCTCCAGGCACTTACCCATTGTCTCTCGAGATAAGGAGGCCAAAGAAGAAGAAGAAGAGGCTTGCCAATTCCAATATTCCTCACCAATATACCATACTTAGAAGACCAAATATTCTGAATGGATGGATTGTACAGCCCAATTTGGAATGGAGCTGCAGTGTATACTTCAGGTGTGAAAGTGTGCTATATATATCAGGAGTGAAGGTGCACTGGATAGATCAGGAATGATGGTGTTCTGTGTAGATCAGGAGTGCTGTATAAATTGGTATTGGTGTTGTGCTCTATACATCTGGAGTGGCAAAGTGATGTACATCTGATTTTAAGATGGTGACCCGACATGGCAGAAATAAGCCCCCTAAAATTATTGGAAGGTATCATTAAGCTGAAGAAAGTGTTTAAACGAGTGTCGAACATCACAGATAAAATAGGAAGGTTCTGGAAGGATGAAATGCAATGGGTCAAAGGCCCTCTGCTTCAAAACCTATCTCATGATCTTGTAAATCTTCCTCTGCCCCTCTATCAAGAGTTATGAAAAAAACATAACATTTTATAATTTTTAACTGTGCGTGAAGTGATCTTATAATCTATGGAAATTGGACATGGAAAGTTAGCAATAGATAAACAGAACACATTGCCCATTAACAACTTTCCAGACTCAACACTGAGTTCAAAAATTTCAGATCACAACCAATGCTTCCATTTTGTCGGAGAGCAGGTGCTGGTAATCGTTCTGCCGTTGCCGTTTACATTTTCTGTAGATCAACGGTTCTCAAAGGGTGGTCTCCACGAGGGTCCTCCAGGTGTTCCACGGGCTTGTTCAAAATGCAAGTCACTATTGTGCAACGCCACAGCCGAGGACATACGAGAGCACAGACCAGAACCCTCATCCCCACGACTCGCATGACGTCCACATAGCCAGACCTTCTCCTGCACGCATGGCATGAGTCGTCTTAAGTGCAAACAACAACAATGTAGTTTTATAAGCAAGATTTATGTGTCTGTTACAACATACAACTGCGAGATCAGATTTCCAACACTTGTGGGGCTGAAAACAAAGAAGAAGAACTGGTTGAATGTGGAGCCCGACGTGAGACGGAAGCTCTCCAGCTTGGAACCAGACATCACCTCATTGATGTCTCATCAAAAGCAGCACCCCATTAATTCTGATGAGTTTTTTTACAGTGGCAAATAAAAATGGGTGGGGTAGGACCGGTAGTTGATCCGCAGGGTCTTGTGCCTCAGCTGTGGTCCGTGGACGAAGCGGTTTGGGAAACACCACTCCAGACACATATTTTGTTTCCTTTCTTGTCCCATTACCATCCTCTATTGCCTTGCACCATCATCCCTTTTCTCATTTAATCTCTCCTGTCTTCCACCCTATCACAGTACTTTCCTTTTTGTTCTCCCCCCACCACCATCCCCCTCTCCCGCCTCCCTTTAACTGCTTCTGTACTTGCTTAAGGAACTGTTCCATCTCTAACTTCTTCCATATCCAATGAAATGTCATCGATCTGAAACGTTGGGTCGCATTTTAAGCCTCCGCTGCCGGAATAGGCGGCATGCGTAAAACAATGCGACCCGCACGGTGACCACTACGCGGACTGGCCGCGATTCCAAATGCGGCAGCTCATTACCATGTCCAGGGTGGCTGCCCCACCCCCCACCCCCGATCACGTGGAGGGGGCGGGCGAGCCCCCACGGCCAATGGCATCTGGCGCCAATGCGCTGGCGCCATTTTTAAAGGGCTTGCGGCCCTCAATGAGCATTTGAAATTTAAAGGGCCAGTTACTGTAAAGTTTCGTCAAAATGAATAAAATAACCTTTCCATGCACTCTCCCACCCCCAATGGTATATCAGAACATTCTGCCCTTTTCCCCCTCGGAATACCTAACCTTGAAAATTTGACATTTGCATGACCCCTAAAGTTCAGAACCTTTGTCTTTTACCCCTTCCCTACACCCTCCCCCGACAAATCCGAAGCGTTGCAAACTCGCTCCCCGCCTCCCACACAGAGAAAATCACCTCCTCCACCCCCACTCCCCACTCCCCACTCCCACAGGCGTTGCGCCTCATTTCCCCGAATGGGGATTCAAAGGCGTGGTATTGCCGGCCGCCAGAATAAAGATTGCAACGTGATGGCTGAATCACTGCGACCTGCATGGTAAGTAGGCATTTATATATTTTAATGCGGGTCTCGTCGCCGAGCAGTGGGGCGGTCGCCACGAGGCCTCGCCACTGCCACCGATGTCAGTACGGGGCCTGCTGCCGTCGGGGTCGGTGGCGGATCTCCTCCATGGCAATCTTCATTGCTCCCCTGCCAGAGGGAGGGGCTTTCAAATCCACCCGTTAACTCTGTTTCTCTCTCCACAGATGTTGCTTGAACTGCTGAGAGTGTTCAGCATTTTCTATTTTCATTACACGTTGCCCATTAGCTGGTGCAGAGGGTACTATAATGGGGCATGGTGCAGGGGTCATGACCCTTCCCCCTAATCTGATTGAATGCTGTTATTTATTTTTGCTCATTGTCCTATCTTCATCAAGGATTACATTTTTATCTTCTGCACTCTTGGAGGGGCACCCTCTTAATGTATTCATAGGCATTGCTGGCACAGAACCATCTGTATTGATAGGACTCAAGGTGAAATGCTATCCTCCACATCTTTTGTCACTAGGCAATTTACCGTTGCTGCCTTTTACTTGCCCTGGCTGTTCAAGTATCTGAAATGCATCGAAACCCATGGGTGGGTATATGCGTTCCCCAAACCAAACCACTGAAAAATTGCTTTTTGCCTGGCATGGAGTGCGCCATCTCTCTGAGAATAGACAAGGATCTCATTCAGCTAAAACCGGAGGATGTGGACATGGGATAGCAAGGACTGAAGCTTAGGGACCGCTCCCCCACCCCCAGTCCCCACCAAATATTCCCCCCCCCTTCCTTCCAAGTCCGCACATTTTGATGTGACAGCTCCTGCACAGATGAGGAAACAGCTGCACCTTATCAATAATATAACCTCTTTGTTTTAGCCCCGTTTCCCTGCAGCAATAAAATCAGCCAAAATGCATCAGTTGGGTCTTACTTGCAGCCAAGGGAGCAATATTTGTTAGTGCTCTTCGGGGGGGGTTTAAACTAAATCAGCAGGGGAATGGGAACCTAAATTGTAGTTCCAGTGTACAGGCTGTTGAGAGTAGTGAGGTAGGGGATAAGGTTACAGGGACGCAAGAGGGCACTGGCAAGCAAGAACTTGGTTTAAAGTGTGTCTATTTCAACGCCAGGAGCATCCGGGTGAGCTTGCAGCATGGGTTGGTACCTGGGATCCTGATGTTGTGGCCATTTCAGAGACATGGGTAGAGCAGGGGCAGGAATGGATGTTGCAGGTTCCGGGATTTAGATGTTTCAGTAAGAACAGAGAAGAGGGTAAAAGAGGGGGGGGGGGGGTGTGGCATTGTTAATCAAGGAAAGTATTACAGCGGCAGAAAGGACGTTTGAGGACTCGTCTACTGAGGTAGTATGGGCCGAGGTTAGAAACAGGAGAGGAGAGGTCACCCTGTTGGGAGTTTTCTATAGACCTCCGAATAGTTCCAGAGATGTAGAGGAAAGGATAGCGAAGATGATTCTCGACAGGAGCGAGAGTAACAGGGTAGTGGTTATGGGGGACTTTAACTTTCCAAATATTGACTGGAAATACTATAGTTCGAGTACTTTAGATGGGTCTGTTTTTGTCCAGTGTGTGCAGGAGGGTTTTCTGACACAGTATGTGGACAGGCCAACCAGGGGCGATGCCACATTGGATTTGATACTGGGTAATAAACCCGGCCAGGTGTTCGATTTAGATGTAGGTGAGCACTTTGGCGATAGTGATCACAATTCGGTTAGGTTTACCTTAGCGATGGGCAGGGACAGGTATATACCGCAGGGCAAGAATTATAGCTGGGGGAAAGGAAATTATGACGCGATTAGGCAAGATTTAGGATGTGTAGGATGGGGAAGGAAACTGCAGGGGATGGGCACAAACGAAATGTGGAGCTTATTCAAGGAGCAGCTAATGCGAGTCCTTGATAAGTATGTACCTGTCAGGCAGGGAGGAAGTTGTCGAGCGAGGGAGCCGTGGTTTACTCAAGAAGTTGAAGCACTTGTCAAGAGGAAGAGGGCGGCTTATGTTAGGATGAGACGTGAAGGCTCAGTTAGGGCGCTTGAGAGTTACAAGCTAGCCAGGAAGGATCTAAAGGGAGGGCTAAGGAGAGGACACGAGAAGTCATTGGCGGATAGGATCAAAGAAAACCCTAAGGCTTTCTCTAGGTATATCAGGAATAAACGAATGATAAGAGTTAGAACAGGGCCAATCAAGGATAGTAGTGGGAAGTTGTGTGCGGAATCAGAGGAGATAGGGGAAGCGTTAAATGAATATTTTTCGTCAGTATTTACAGTAGAGAAAGAAAATGTTGCCGAGGAGATTACTGAGATACAGCCTACTAGGCTAGATGGGATTGAGATTCACAAGGAGGAGGTGTTATCAATTTTGGAAAGAGTGAAAATAGATAAGTCCCCTGGGCCAGATGGGATTTATCCTAGGATTCTCTGGGAAGCCAGGGAGGAGATTGCAGAGCCGTTGTTGTTGATCTTTATGTCGTCATTGTCGACAGGAGTAGTGCCGGAGGACTGGAGGATAGCAAATGTTGTCCCCTTGTTCAAGAAGGGGAGTAGAGACAGCCCTGGTAATTATAGACCTGTGAGCCTTACTTCGGTTGTGGGTAAAATGTTGGAAAGGGTTATAAGAGATAGGATTTATAATCATCTTGAAAAGAATAAGTTCATTTGCGACAGTCAGCACGGTTTTGTGAAAGGTAGGTCGTGCCTCACAAACCTTATTGAGTTTTTCGAGAAGGTGACCAAACAGGTGGATGAGGGTAAAGCCGTGGATGTGGTGTATATGGATTTCAGTAAGGCGTTTGATAAGGTTCCCCACGGTAGGCTATTGCAGAAAATACGGAAGTATGGGGTTGAAGGTGATTTAGAGCTTTGGATCAGAAATTGGGTAGCTGAAAGAAGACAGAGGGTGGTGGTTGATGGCAAATGTTCATCCTGGAGTTTAGTTACTAGTGGTGTACCGCAAGGTTCTGTTTTGGGGCCACTGCTGTTTGTCATTTTTATAAATGACCTGGATGAGGGTGTAGAAGGGTGGGTTAGTAAATTTGCGGATGACACGAAGGTCGGTGGAGTTGTGGATAGTGTCGAAGGGTGTTGTAGGGTACAGAGGGACATAGATAGGCTGCAGAGCTGGGCTGTGAGATGGCAAATGGAGTTTAATGCGGAGAAGTGTGAGGTGATTCACTTTGGAAGGAGTAACAGCAATGCAGAGTACTGGGCTAATGGGAAGATTCTTGGTAGTGTAGATGAGCAGAGAGATCTTGGTGTCCAGGTACATAAATCCCTGAAAGTTGCTACCCAGGTTATTCTTTCTTTTGGGCCTCCTTATCTCGAGAGACAATGGATACGCGCCTGGAGGTGGTCAGTGGTTTGTGAAGCAGCGCCTGGAGTGGCTATAAAGGCCAATTCTGGAGTGACAGGCTCTTCCACAGGTGCTGCAGAGAAATTTGTTTGTTGGGGCTGTTGCACAGTTGGCTCTCCCCTTGCGCCTCTGTCTTTTTTCCTGCCAACTACTAAGTCTCTTCGACTCGCCACAATTTAGCCCTGTCTTTATGGCTGCCCGCCAGCTCTGGCGAATGCTGGCAACTGACTCCCACGACTTGTGATCAATGTCACACGATTTCATGTCGCGTTTGCAGACGTCTTTATAACGGAGATATGGACGGCCGGTGGGTCTGATACCAGTGGCGAGCTCGCTGTACAATGTGTCTTTGGGGATCCTGCCATCTTCCATGCGGCTCACATGGCCAAGCCATCTCAAGCGCCGCTGACTCAGTAGTGTGTATAAGCTGGGGATGTTGGCCGCTTCAAGGACTTCTGTGTTGGAGATATAGTCCTGCCACCTGATGCCAAGTATTCTCCGAAGGCTAGGTTAATAGGGCTGTTAAGAAGGCATATGGTGTGTTAGCTTTTATTAGTAGGGGGATCGAGTTTCGGAGCCACGAGGTCATGATGCAGCTGTACAAAACTCTGGTGAGGCCGCACCTTGAGTATTGCGTGCAGTTCTGGTCACCGCATTATAGGAAGGATGTGGAAGCTTTGGAAAGGGTGCAGAGGAGATTTACTAGGATGTTGCCTGGTATGGAAGGAAGGTCTTGCGAGGAAAGGCTGAGGGACTTGGGGTTGTTTTCGTTAGAGAGAAGGAGGAGGAGAGGTGACTTAATAGAGACATACAAGATAATCAGAGGGTTAGATAGGGTGGATAGTGAGAGTCTTTTTCCTCGGATGATGATGGCAAACACGAGGGGACATAGCTTTAAGTTGAGGGGTGAAAGATATAGGACAGATGTCAGAGGTAGTTTCTTTACGCAGAGAGTAGTAGGGGCGTGGAACGCCCTGCCTGCAACAGTAGTAGACTCGCCAACTTTAAGGGCATTTCAGTGGTCATTGGATAGACATATGGATGAAAATGGAATAGTGTAGGTCAGATGGTCGGCGCAACATCGAGGGCCGAAGGGCCTGTACTGCGCTGTAATGTTCTAATGTTCTAATTCTTTTCAAGATTCTGATATTCATAAAGAGAAAGTTTCATTGGCTGAGGGTAGTGCTGAGACTGCAATACATAAAGTTTTCCCAATATTGTCTGGAAAATCTGAATAATAGAGAAAATTAATAATCCTCTGATATTAATGAATTCAGAGTTATGGCTTTAGCAGAATGGTTTTTACTACCCTTGTGGCTTGTGTGTTGCAGTGAGCGCTGGGGTCATTCGACCCAGTTATTTTCCCCCTGTCGACCTCGTTAGATTGTATTGAAAAAAATAAAATGTTCATAAAGTGCCTTCTAGAATGTTCCAGCCACTGCAGAAGACCCATTACAGGCTTCAACATAATGTCATCACGGACCTATAAAGAAATGTAATGAGCAGTATTTCAAAAAATGATTTTTCTTTAGTCCCTAGTCTCTCTGATTACAGTCAGCAGATCTCTGTCACAATATTCCCAATTTTGTTAACCAGCGGCTGGATTTTACCAGCCCCGCCGACGTCGGGGGTCGTGGCAGGGGGGCCTGGAAACTAACTCCGGGAGAGGCCCGCCACGGGCCTCATGGTGGTCCCTTGCCACTCGGCGACAGGGACCGAATTAAAATATGTTAATTAATTTAATTTAGATGAATAAAGACTTCCTTTCACGACGGCCAGCCACTCCAATATTCCAGCCGGCTGCCTGCTCCTTCGGATCTCTTTTTGGAGATCCGCGGCGGAACCTTGGTTGGGATGGGGGTGGGGAGTGAAGTTTTCAGGGTGAAGGGGGGAGGGGGGGAGCAGGGAAAACTCTTGCTGTTGGTTGAGGGGATGGTGGGAAGGGGTTTAAAGTCAGAGTTAATAAAGTTCAGGGGGAAAGTTTGAGATCAGATGAAAGTTTTTTTTATGGGGGAGAGGGCAATAAGCAAATTGTTTGGTCACTGGGGGAGTGGCAGAGGGGCTTCGATATTTTATTAAATTTTTTAATTTTAACAGTAGCATGCATTTCACTTTAAAAATTAAGATTACTTGTAAGGGCTTGAAGCCCTTTACAAATGGCGCCGGCACCCTCTACGTTATTGGGGTAGGCAGTAAATGAGCCCCCGCATTAAATGTCGCATGTGCGCAGCACCATTTTTGAAGCTCACCAAAATCCAGCCTCAGTTTTCTCTTTAACCCATTCAACCCCCATGCCCCTCGCCAAATTAAACTGGGCAATGCTCAGCTCCCTTCATGATTCCAAATGACATGTGGCGCATTTTCAAGGCTGGAACCAGGCTGTGTCAGCGCTAGATTTCCAATTTGGGTTTGTAACAGTTGGCTAATCCCAGCCAGCAGCAGCTGGGCTGCTGTAATGACACTTGCGGCTATTTCAAAGAAAAGCAGGGGAGATCTCCACCGGAGTCCTGGCCAATGTATATTGTTAGACCAACAACACTTTAAAAAAATGATTATCTGGTTATTTACCTCATTGCTGTTTGTGAGAGCTTGCTGTGCACAAATTGGTTGCCACGTTTCCTACATTACAACAATGACTACACTTCAAGTGTACTTCATTGGCTCTAATGTGCTTTAGGATGTCCTGAGGTCATGAAAGGTGCTATATAAATGCAAGTCTTACCTTTCGTGTCACTGGCAGTGGAAAATGGACCAACGTTCTCATTCTTGATCACTGTCTAATGACTCATGCTGGTAAATGGATGTCAGGTTGAAAATAGAGTTGGACCTGACAGCAAAGACTTTCATAGTCATTCACTGTTGAGGCTTACACCTGAAGAATGGATGCTTGGATATGAGATTAGGGGAACTTCATCACAGCAAGGGTCAAAGGGGCTAATTTTCATCTCGGTACCGTCCTGTTTTATTCTTTTTGACAGGATCAGGGTGAATGCACGACCAAAGTCACGGTGCTGCACTTAGCCCTGACAACCGGCCTGCTGCGAATAGTCATTTGTCACTGAAAAGAGGCAACGGCAAGTGTATCTCAGCACAGATTGGCACTTTCAGAAAGCAGAGAGGGAAAATAATTCCAATTCTTTTCTGTGTTCCCAAAAACATCCGGACTACTAAAACTGCTACAAACTCAGGGGGTCACAGACCGCCTGCTTGAAATGAATCTATGGCACTTAATTTCAAAGCAAATATTGCATAGGTGCACATTTGATTATCCGTCTCACTCCCCCTCACCCCATCTCTCTCTCTCTCTCTATCTCTCTTTCTCTCCCTCTCTCTCCCTCAGCCCATCTCTCTTTCTCTCCCTCTCTCTCCCTCAGCCCATCTCTGTATCTTTCTCTCTCTCTCGCTCTCTCCCCCTCACCCCATCCGTCTCTCTCCCCCTCACCCCATCCGTCTCTCTCCCCCTCACCCCATCCGTCTCTCTCCCCCTCACCCCATCCGTCTCTCTCCCCCTCACCCCATCCGTCTCTCTCCCCCTCACCCCATCCGTCTCTCTCCCCCTCACCCCATCCGTCTCTCTCTCCCTCACCCCATCTCTGTATCTTTCTCTCTCTCTCTCTCTCTCTCTCTATCCCTCTCTCTCTCTCTCTCCCCCATCCCTCTCTCTATCTCTCTCTCGCCCTCTGTCCCTTTCGTTAAGTCTCTCTCTTTCTCCCTCCCCCCTCTCTATCTCTCTCTCTGTCCCTCTTTCTCTCCCTCTCTCTGTCTTTATTTCAGTTCCTTCAGATATCTGGCTAGATTGGCCACCGTGGGTTGTTCTCTATTGGTCCTTCCTATCCACTCTATCTGGACTCTTCATAACTTTATACACCTCGATTAAATCTCCCATCAGCCTCCTCCGTTCCAAAGAAAACAACTCCAGCCTGTCTAATCTTTCCTGGTAGCTAAAATTCTCCATTCCTGACAACATCCTCTGTAAATCTCCTCTGTACTCTCTCTCTCCTGTAATCACATCCTGCCTGTAATGTGCTGACCAGAACTCTATGCAGTACTCTTCTTTTTCTTTTCTTTTGGGCCTCCTTATCTCGAGAGACAATGGATACGCGCCTGGAGGTGGTCAGTGGTTTGTGAAGCAGCGCCTGGAGTGGCTATAAAGGCCAATTCTGGAGTGACAGGCTCTTCCACAGGTGCTGCAGAGAAATTTGTTTGTTGGGGCTGTTGCACAGTTGGCTCTCCCCTTGCGCCTCTGTCTTTTTTCCTGCCAACTACTAAGTCTCTTCGACTCGCCACAATTTAGCCCTGTCTTTATGGCTGCCCGCCAGCTCTGGCGAATGCTGGCAACTGACTCCCACGACTTGTGATCAATGTCACACGATTTCATGTCGCGTTTGCAGACGTCTTTATAACGGAGACATGGACGGCCGGTGGGTCTGATACCAGTGGCGAGCTCGCTGTACAATGTGTCTTTGGGGATCCTGCCATCTTCCATGCGGCTCACATGGCCAAGCCATCTCAAGCGCCGCTGACTCAGTAGTGTGTATAAGCTGGGGATGTTGGCCGCTTCAAGGACTTCTGTACTCTATGCAGTACTCTAGCTGTGGTCTAACTAGTGTTTTCTCTGGTTCGAGCATAACCTCCCTGCTCTTATCTTCTATATATCGGCCAATAAAGGAAAGTACAATCGAAAATCCTGCAAGAAAATCAATCCCTATTGTTAAAAAAAAAACTGCCGACAATTGTCACAGTGCAACACAAGTGTGATTTATTAAACTTTAACACAACAGAGTTTGTTACTCAGTCGTGTGAAGTGCATTGCACTATTACTGACCTTTACTCCAGTCCCTCAATCCTACTTTATCTCTGGGAGATTGTTATAAGAGTCACCCCATCCTTTCAAAGATAAATATTACCCACATCAAACCAGAGCAATTAGAAATTCTACACAGCTGCTGATAGCTAGTAACAAGACCGAAGGGAATGTTCAGTCTTCCATCTCTAACCCAGACAAATATATGTCTTCATTTATATTGATATCTGTCTGTCTGTCTGAATGGAATCAGATGGAGGCCTGGGCTTTCCCATAACAACATTGTTCGACCATTTCACTTTTTATGACAGACTGAAAGTTTTCATTTATCTTGTCTCTATTTTCCTGCAGTGATGTCCTGAGACTGAGATGATTGACCTCCAACAACCACAACCATCTTCCTTTGTGCTCCAACCAGTGGTGAGGTTTCCCCTGATTCCCACTGAGTTTTACTCGGGCCCCTTGATGCCACACTCGGTCAAACGCTGCCTTGATGTTAAGGTCAGTCTCTCTTCCCAGTAGCAGACAGGAGTGAATCATTCCCTTTGACCCGTTGTGTACTGAACATGTTCTGCTTCTTCACAGCCTGATACAGGACTGTACACGGCCGATTAATGTCGCCCATCAAACACTCCCAGAGCAGGTTCAGCACAGCTCAGGAACAGAGTGCAGTTCCTTCAACATTCTCTCTCTGTCTTCCTCTCTCTGTCTCTCCCTCCTGCTATCTCTGACACTCGGAGAGAGACAGAGGGAGAGAGGGTTATATATAAAGGCAGAGAGAGGGCTGTAGAGAGGGGCAAGGTTTGAGAGAGAGTTTGTTGGAGTGGATTGAAAGGGAGAATGTAAGATATATTAATTTGATGTCATCCTTCACTGCTGTGTCATATAAGAGATAGGTATGGAGAAAAAAAAAGCATCGGGAGAGGGAGAAATGTAGATGAAGTTGGGGCCCAGGTGGACACTTTTGATGATCCAGAAGGAATAGCCTCCATTTTAAATAGCAGGCAAGCTATTCCACTGTGGGAGCCATCACATCCTCATGATATTGGTTGTGGAAATGTCATGCTGGCTTATTGGTTAATTTTTAAATCTGTGATTGATAGATTCTTGTTCGCCAAAGGTATTAAGAGATAAGGGGCAAAGGTGGGATATATGGTGTTCGTTAGATCACAGATCAGCCCTGGTCTCATTGAATGCTGGAACAGGGTTGAGGGGTTAAATTGCCTCCTCTTCCTATGTCCGATGTTAAATATCCTTCTTTCTCTCTCAGTCACCCTGTCGGTCTGTGTCTCTCTGTTTCTCTCATTCTGTCTCTCTCTCTCTCTGTCTGTTTCGGACAGTGTGGAGCGAGATTCACTCTTGTATCCACCCCATGATCTTCCTGCCCTGGGAGTGTTTGATGGATCAGTGTAGAGGGAGCTTTACTCTGTATATTAATGACTTGACTTGGGTTTACGGGGCAGAACTTTAAAGTTTGTAGATGACACAAATCTTTGGAAATGTAGCAGAGAGAGAAGAGAATAGTAGCAGACTTCAGGAGGCTGTTGGCAGTCTGGTAAATTGGACAGACACATGGCAGGTTAACTTCAATGCTGAGAAATGTGAAGTGATGGATTTTGGAAGGAAGACTGGGAGAGGCAATCGAAATTAAATGGTACAATGTTAAAATAGGTGAAGGAACAGAGAACCCTAACACATACAGGAGCTGACAGTCTCTTTCTCTCTCTCTCCATTTCACTCTCTCTCTTTCTCTTTCAATCCTGATCCTGACTTTTCTCAGAATCCTTCCTGGTTAAATAGTAGCCTGAAATGTTTCAGTCTCACTGTTACCAGGAACAAGTCACATTTCTGTGGTATTTTCGATATCTTAATGATTCAATTTGGAGCTTGGATTGTGTCAGGTAAATGTGGTTTCTCATTCAGACATTCCTGCATTGTGGAACTGTCAGTTATCTGTGCAGGGACAGGATATCGGGGTGTTTGAATGGAGTTGAAGATTTTGGTTGCTTGAATAGGGTGTGAATTAGATTGTGGATTGTGTCCCTGAATGTCTTTCAGCCGATGTCCTGAGAGAATGAAGTGGTTTACCAATGTCTGAATAACATCAAAGTCTTTAGACACATGAAAGAACAAGATTGGGGACAATATACAAAAGCTGAGACAGTCAGGCAACAACAGGAGGAAGGTGAATGTCTTTTACAGTTTGTAATCTGAAAACCTGAGCTAATGACTGAAAAAGCAGGAGTTCAAATCCCACATTGGGCTCTTGTGAATTTGAATTTCTCTGAAAATAAAAAATAACTCTGGAATAATAAATCCTCCAAGATGAAATGATTCCCTCTCACTGCTCTGACACTGATTTACCTTCAAGTAGCTTTTTCCAGTCCACTTTTTCTAAATCACCTTCCACCGGCTCAGCTTCATTCCCTAAAACTAAGTGTAAAACTGACCCATCTCTTGTTGACCTTGCTAGATACTGGCCTAAAAAAATTTCCCCTGAATGTATATTTACAATTCTGTATCCTTGATACCTTTTACACTAGTCTCAGTTATCAATGCACTAGTTAGGTCTGCACTGGACCCTGTCTGTGTTTATATTACACATGGCCCTGTCTCTGCTATAAAAATGGTTTAAAAAGTGGAGAGAAAACCCTCCAATTTATACAGTAGATCCAAAGAAATAGGAGCAGGAGTAGGCCATTCAGCCCATCGAGCCTGTTCTGCCAGTCAATACGATCATGATTGATCTGATAGTGACTTTAACTCCACTTTCCTGCCTGCCCCCCGTAACCCTTGACTCCCTTGTATATAGTCATTGACCCAACCTCCACTGCTTTCTGGGGAAGAGAATTCCAAAGCCTAACCAACCGCTAGCTCAGTCTTAAATGGCAGAACCTTTATTTTTAAACTGTGCCCCCTAGTTCAAGACTCCTCCACAAGGGGAACATCCTCCCAACATCCGCCCTGTAAAGTCCCCTCAGAATCTTGTATGTTTCAATAAGATCACCTCTCATTCTTCTCAACTCCAATGAGTATAGTCCCAACCTGTTCAACCATTCCTCATAAGACAACCCCTTCATCCCAGGAATCAGCCGAGTGAACCTTCTCTGAACTGATTCCAATGCATCCAGGCCTGACCATTTATCCACTTTCAAAGATGCCAAACCCCTTATTATTTCCCTCTCACTCTGTTTATCCCATCCAATATTTCACACTCCTCCTCTTTCACTAGAATATCTGCATTGTTCCCCCTCTTTTATAAAGACGGACACAAAGTATTCATTATGAACCATGCCCACATCTCCCACCTCCACACACACATTCCCTTTTTGGTCCCTAATACTCTATCCTTAGTTATCCTCGTGCTCTTAATGTATTTATAAAACATCTTTGTGATTTCTTTGCTTTTACTTGGTAATATTATTTTCCGGCCATTTCTTTGCTCTCCTAATTTGCTTTTTAATTTCACCCCTGAACTTTCGACACTTTCTGTGGTATTGAGCTCTCGGTATCTGACATAAGCTTCCCTCTTGTGCCTTATCCTACCCGGTTTGATCCTTGACATCCAAGGGGCTCTAGATTTGGGAGTCCCACCCTGTTTGTCTTTGTGTGAACATATTTGTTCTCAACCCTCAGTAACTCTTACTGCTCTGACACTGATTGACCTTCAAGTAGCTGTTTCCAGTCCACTTTGCTAAAATCCCCCATCTCTGGAACCACCATCCCCTCTGCTCCCTCCAATGGACCCTCACATCCTTCCTAAAGTGTGGTCACCAGAATTGGATGCAGTATTCTGGTCGTGGCCTAACCAGAGGCTTATAAACATTCAGCATAACTTTCATGCTTTTGTATTCAAAATCTCTATTTATGAAGCCCAAGACCCCATATGCTTTGCTGACTACTTTCTCAATATGTCCTGCCACCTTCAAAGATGTATGTCCATGTATCCCCAGGTCCCTCTGTCCCTGCACACTCTCTAGAACTGGGCCATTAAGTCTATATTGCCTCTCCCTATCCCTTCTGCCAAAATACATCACCTCACATTTCCCTGTATTAAATTCCTTCTGACACTTGTCTGCCCATTCTGCTCAACTATCTATGTCCTGTTGTAGTCGATTGGAGTCATCCTCACTGTTTGCATCTCCTCCAAGTTTGTTATCATCGGCAAATATTAAAATTTGACAAAAAGCACTGACTTTTGGGGAACACTGCTGTCTACCATCTTCCAGTCTGAAAAACAACCATTTACCACAACTCGCTGCTTTCTGTCCTTTCACCAATTTTTGATCCAAGCTGACACAGGCCCTCCTATCCCATGAGCCTCAGTTTTGTTAACCAGAATTGGACACAATACTGCAGCCGAGTACAAACTATTATTTTATAAAGGTTTAGCATCACTTCCTGACTTTTATACTCTAGACCTGTTTATAAAGCTCAGGATCCCATCTGCTTTATTAACCCATCAGCAAAGTGGGAAATTCTACCAGAACAATTGACCAGTTCCCTTAGACATGAATCCGTGAGTCGTTCCAAGGCTGGCGGGAGGGTTTAGAGAGAACCCCAACCTGGTCATTTTTGTGAAACAGAAAACCATCAATGCATTGGCAGGGATATTAATAAAGCCCTTACAATGACAGGAGGAGGCCATTCGTCCCCTCGAGACTGTCCTGCCCATTCATTCAGGTCATGGCTGATTTGCTCCTTCTCCACATCGAACTGTCTCGGCTCCGTAAACATTAATACCCTTTCCTAACAAATCTCTACCGGCAATCAGGAATTAATGTCACTGCCTGTTAACACTGGGGAATTCCTTCCCTAAACCTCTCCGTCTCTCTCGATCTCTCATTCCTGCTTAAAGACGTTCCTTAAAACTAACCTCTTTGACCAAACATTTGGTCATCAGCCTTAATCTCTCCTCATGTGGGTTTGGTATCAGATTTTGTTTTATAATGCACCCTGTGTAACACCTTTGGGACTTCTTATTCCTCACCTTCTCCTTCACTCCGTCTCTCTCCAGGTGTGGGCTCACCAAACCCTGTACCATTACAGCAAGACTTCCTCACTATTGTACTCTAACCCCCTTGCAATAAAGGCCAACACTCCATTTGCTGTACCTGCATGTTAACTTTCTGTGATTTATGTACAAGGACACCCAAATCCCTCTGAATACCAACATTTCATCGTTTCTCACCATTTGAAAAATGTTCTGTGTTTCTATTCTTCCTGCCAAAGTGAAGAACCTCACATCTCTCCGCATGATATTCCAGCTGCCACTTCCTTGCCCGCTCACTTAACCTGTCAATCTCCCTTTGCAGTCTCTTTGTGCCCTCCTCACAGCTTACTGTCCCACCTAACTTGATATCATCAGCCCATATAAACCTAACATAGGCCGTGTTTGAGAGAGGCACTTCTGTCCTGACAAGTATTAAGATACAACTGCTTGATATTTTGTGGAGAATATTTCTGTCCATTCATCGGAGTTGTTAAGATGAAAGATCTTTAATAAGAGATTAGAGAGTGTCCTTCTGTGTCCTCTCCCACCCTCACATCCAGAATTGGAAACACAAACACAGAGACACAAAGACACACACAGACACAAAGACAGTCACATAAACACAGGCAGACTAACATGTCCAGATAAACACACACACATAGAAATCCACAGTCAGACACATCCATTCCCACTGACCGAGAGAGAGAGAAACCCACACAGAGACACATATATTCACATTGACCAACTTAGACAGATAAACACAAACACTTCCCTCTGTGTAAATCATGTTTTTACAAACATCAGAATCTCTCTATTTATTTATTTATTCAGTTATGTTAATAAACAGCAAATTATCGAAATTCACACAAGTAATATTGTGAATTCAGATTAATAATTTTAAAGGAGAACCTGTTGCTAATTAATTCCATTTTATTTGCCAAAAATGATCATCACGACCTTGTTTATTTCAGGATGTAATATTAATAAATCCTTTCGGAAGACAGGAGGAGGCCATTTAGTCCCTCTTGCCCGTCCTACCCCTTTGAGACATTTTATTCCTCACTCTCTCCCTTACGGTGTCTCTCTCTCTCTCTTGCTCTCTCTCTGTCCCTCAGCCAGACTCTATCTCTCCTCCTTACCCGTCACTCTCCCTTCCTCACCCTATCTTTATCTATCTCGCCCTCACCCCATCTCTCTCTCTCTCTCTCCCCCTCAGCCCCATCTGTCTCTCTATCTCTCCCTCACCCCATCTGTCTCTCTCTCTCTCTTGTATCTTTGTCTCTCTCCTTCTCCCTCAGCCCATCCGTTTCTCTCCGCCTCACCCGTCTCTCTCTCTCTCTCCCTCACCCCATCTCTGTATCTTTCTCTCGCTCTCTCTCCCTCGGCCCATTTCTATCTCTCTCTCTCTCCCCCTCAGCCCATCTGTCTCTCTCTCTCTCCCCCTCAGCCCATCTGTGTCTCTCTCTCTCTCTCTCACCCCATCTCTCTCTCTCTCTCCCCCTCAGCCCCATCTGTCTCTCTCTCTCCCTCACCCCATCTGTCTGTCTCTCTCTCTTGTATCTTTGTCTCTCTCTTTCTCCCTCAGCCCATCCGTCTCTCTCCGTCTCACCCCGTCTCTCTCTCTCTCCCTCACCACATCTCTCTATCTTCCTCTCTCTCTCTCCCCCTCAGCCCATCCGTCTCTCTCCGCCTCACCCCGTCTCTCTCTCTCTCTCTCCCTCACCCCATCTCTGTAGCTTTCTCTCTCTCTTTCTCCCTCAGCCCAGCTCTCTATCTTTCTCTCTCTCTCTCTCCCTCAGCCCATCTCTCTCTCTCTCTCCCTCAGC
>NW_027142105.1:0-7500 GCF_036365525.1 Heterodontus francisci | reverse complement strand
CTCTATCTCTCTCTCTCTCCCTCACCCCATCCGTTGGGCAATACTACCAGCTCCCTGCTGCCCCGAATACTCCCAGTTCCCTGCTCCCTCCAATACTCCGAGCTCCATGCTCCCTCCAATAATGCCAGTTACCTGCTCCCTCCAATAATACCAGCTCCCTGCTCCCTCCAATACTACCAGCCCCCTGCTCCATCCAATATTGCCAGTTCCCTGCTCCCTCCAATACTACCAGCTCCCAGCTTCATCCAATAATGCCAGTTCACTGCTTTCCCCCAAATACTACCAGCTCCCTGCACCTCCAAAACTACCAGCTCCCTGCACCTCCAAAACTACCAGCTCCCTGCACCCCCAATACTACCAGATCCCTCCTCCTTCCAATACTACCAGCTCCTTGCACCCCCAAATACTTCCAATTCCCTGCTCACCTATTTTCTATCAGTCTCTCCATCCCTCTATTATTCTTTCAATCTCATTTCTCTCTCTCTCCATCACTCTCTCTTTTCTATTTCCCTCTCTTTTACTTGCTCTCTAACTCTCTTGCTCTGTCAGTTCATGTTGGGTCCCTTTAAGAGTTTGGGACAGTTCTGGTGGTGCAGGGTCCCTTTAAGAGTCTGGTGCTGACCCCTCCCCCACCCCAGGGTGGTCACATGTCGCCCAAAGCGAGGCAGCTTTTGACCCCTTGACCTCCAAACACGTGGGGCGACGCAGTCAATCAAAGCACAGTGGCGCCCTGGAGGGACTGATGCGTCATCAGCCGCCATGTTTGTGGAGATGCGCATGTGCGGAGCCTCCTCCCAGAAAGCAGCGCGGCCTGTCCTCCAGATAGGGGCCTTTCCAGTCGCGGGGCATTGTGGGAGCGGCATGACGCCATTGCCCCTTCATTAACCCAGTCAAAATCAACTGATTCCCTCTCAGCTCTCTATCCCTCCTTTTCATATTGCAGGCTGAAATGGGCTTTGTTGTTTACAATTACACCATCCCGGCTGTGGTCAGATACTCTGTCCCTTCATAAACGCTTTCCTGTCCCTCCAACAGCTTGTGCCACTGCCCTATTTATCGGTGTGTTTTCCCCTTCTGATGATGACTTTATTAGTGGCTTTTCTCCTACAGACATTGTTGTTGTATTTGTTTTTTTTTTGTCTTCAAGAAGCTGTTCTTTTTCTGTTGAAATTGTTGCATTTGTTGGTGCTTTTTCCCATGTTGAGGTTGTTGTTGCATTTGTTGGTGTTTTTCTCCTGTTGAGGTTGTTGCTGCATTTATTGGTGTTTTTCCCCTGTTGAGGTTGTTGTTGAATTGATTTGAAAAACACGTTTGCTGATGCATTTTGGGATGAGCAGCTACATTCAACTGAATCCCAGGATCTGTTTCTCTTTCAAGTTTAAAGCATTACATTAGTGAGGCGTCAGTCTCTGAAATAAATGTCCCAGTGCTGTGCTAACATAAATTGGCCACCGTGAACAAACCTAAAATAGCTGACTGATGTTCTGAGAGAGGAGGGAAAGAGAGACAGACAGACAGAAAGAGAGGCAAAGAGGGAGACACAGACCGAGAGGATGACCCAGACACAGAGAGTGATAGCAGGATCTTTGTCAGAGGACAGAGGAAGAGGAGGAGGCCATTTAGCCCTTCAACCCTGTTCTGTCATTCCCCCCTCCCTCTCCCTCTTCCTCTTCCTTCCCCCGCTCCCTCTCCCTCTTCCTTCCCCCCTCCCTCTCCCTCTTCCTTCCCCCCTCCCTCTCCCTCTTCCTTCCCCCCCTCCCTCTCCCTCTTCCTTCCCCCCCTCCCTCTCCCTCTTCCTTCCCCCCTCCCTCTCCCTCTTCCTTCCCCCCCTCCCTCTCCCTCTTCCTTCCCCCCCTCCCTCTCCCCCTTCCTTCCCCCCTCCCTCTCCCCCTTCCTTCCCCCTCCCTCTCCCCCTTCCTTCCCCCTCCCTCTCCCCCTTCCTTCCCCCCCTCCCTCTCCCTCTTCCCCCCCCTCCCCCTCCCTCTTCCCCCCTCCCCCTCCCTCTTCCCCCCTCCCCCTCCCTCTTCCCCCCTCCCCCTCCCTCTTCCCCCCCTCCCCTCCCTCTTCCCCCCCCTCCCCCTCCCTCTTCCCCCCCTCCACCTCCCTCTTCCCCCCCTCCCCCTCCCTCTTCCCCCCCTCCCCCTCCCTCTTCCCCCCCTCCCCTCCCTCTTCCCCCCCTCCCCCTTCCCCCCTCCCCTCCCTCTTCCCCCCCTCCCCCTCCCTCTTCCCCCCCTCCCCCTCCCTCTTCCCCCTCCCCCTCCCTCTTCCCCCCTCCCCCTCCCTCTTCCCCCCCTCCCCCTCCCTCTTCCCCCCCTCCCCCTCCCTCTTCCCCCCCCTCCCCCTCCCTCTTCCCCCCCCTCCCCCTCCCTCTTCCCCCCCCTCCCCTCCCTCTTCCCCCCCCTCCACCTCCCTCTTCCCCCCTCCCGCTCCCTCTTCCCCCCCTCCCCCTCCCTCTTCCACCCTCCCCCTTCCCCCCCTCCCCCTCCCTCTTCCCCCTCCCCTCCCTCTTCCCCCCCTCCCCCTCCCTCTTCCCCCCTCCCCCTCCCTCTTCCCCCCCTCACTCTCCCTCTTCCCCCCCTCACTCTCCCTCTTCCCCCCTCACTCTCCCTCTTCCCCCTCACTCTCCCTCTTCCCCCCTCACTCTCCCTCTTCCCCCCTCACTCTCCCTCTTCCCCCCCTCCCTCCCTCCCTCTACCCACCCTCCCTCCCTCCCTCTACCCCCCCTCCCTCCCTCCCTCTACCCCTCCTCCCTCCCTCCCTCCCTCTTCAGCCCCTCCCTCCCTCCCTCCCTCTTCCCCCCTCCCTCCCTCTTCCCCCCCCTCCCTCCCTCCCTCTTCCCCCCCTCCCTCTTCCCCCCCTCCCTCCCTCCCTCTCTCTTCCCCCCCCCCTCCCTCCCTCCCTCTTCCCCCCCCTCCCTCCCTCCCTCTTCCCCCCCTCCCTCCCTCCCTCTTCCCCCCCCCTCCCTCCCTCCCTCTTCCCCCCCCTCCCTCCCTCCCTCTTCCCCCCCCCTCCCTCCCTCCCTCTTCCCCCCCCCTCCCTCCCTCCTCCCCCCCTCCCTCCCTCCCTCTTCCCCCCCTCCCTCCCTCCCTCTTCCCCCCCCTCCCTCCTCCCTCTTCCCCCCTCCCTCCCTCCCTCTTCCCCCCCCTCCCTCCCTCCCTCTTTCCCCCCCCTCCCTCCCTCTTCCCCCCCCTCCCTCCCTCTTCCCCCCCTCCCTCCCTCCCTCCCCCCTCCCTCCCTCCCCCCCTCCCTCTTCCTCCCTCCCTCCCTCTTCCCCCCTCCCTCCCTCCCTCCCTCTTCCCCCCTCCCTCCCTCTTCCCCCCTCCCTCTTCCCCCCTCCCTCTTCCCCCTCCCTCTTCCCCTCCCTCTTCCCCCCTCCCTCTTCCCCCCTCCCTCTTCCCCCCTCCCTCCTCCCTCTTCCCCTCCCTCTTCCCCTCCCTCTTCCCCTCCCTCTTCCCCCCCCTCTTCCCCTCCCTCTTCCCCCCCCTCTTCCCCTCCCTCTTCCCCTCCCTCTTCCCCTCCCTCTTCCCCCCCCTCTTCCCCTCCCTCTTCCCCTCCCTCTTCCCCCCCCTCTTCCCCTCCCTCTTCCCCCCCCTCTTCCCCCCCCTCTTCCCCTCCCTCTTCCCCCCCTCTTCCCCTCCCTCTTCCCCCCCTCTGTTCCCCCCCCTCTGTTCCCCCCCCTCTTCCCCCCTCTTCCCCCCCTCCGTCCCCCTTCCCCCCCCTCCCCACCCTCCCTCTTCCCCCCTCTCCCCCCCTCTCCCTCCCTCTCCCCCCCTCTCCCTCCCTCTTCCCCCCTCTCCCCCCCTCTCCCTCCCTCCCTCCCTCTTCCCCTCCCTCTTCCCCTCCCTCTTCCCCTCCCTCTTCCCCTCCCTCTTCCCCTCCCTCTTCCCCTCCCTCTTCCCCTCCCTCTTCCCCTCCCTCTTCCCCTCCCTCTTCCCCCCCCTCTTCCCCCCCTCCACCTCCCTCTTCCCCCCCTCCCGCTCCCTCTTCCCCCCCTCCCCCTCCCTCTTCCACCCCTCCCCCTTCCCCTCCCCCTTCCCCTCCCCCTTCCCCTCCCCTTTCCCCTCCCCCTCCCCCTCCCCCTCCCCCTCCCCCTCCCCCTCCCCCTCCCCCTCCCCCTCCCCCTCCCCCTCCCCCTCCCCCTCCCTCTTATCCCCCTCCCTCTTATCCCCCTCCCTCTTATCCCCCTCCCTCTTATCCCCCTCCCTCTTATCCCCCTCCCTCTTATCCCCCTCCCTCTTATCCCCCTCCCTCTTATCCCCCTCCCTCTTATCCCCCTCCCTCTTATCCCCCTCCCTCTTATCCCCCTCCCTCTTATCCCCCTCCCTCCCTCTTATCCCCCTCCCTCTTATCCCCCTCCCTCCCTCTTATCCCTCTTCCCCCCTCCCTCCCTCTTCCCCCCTCCCTCCCTCCCTTCCCCCCCCTCCCTCTCCCTCCCTCTTCCACTTCCCCCCCCCTCTTCCCCCCCCCTCTTCCCCCCCCCCTCTTCCCCCCCCCTCTTCCCCCCCCCCTCTTCCCCCCCCCCTCTTCCCCCCCCCCTCTTCCCCCCCCCCCTCTTCCCCCCCCCCTCTTCCCCCCCCCCTCTTCCCCCCCCCCTCTTCCCCCCCCTTCCCCCCCCTCTTCCCCCCCCCCTCTTCCCCCCCCCTCTTCCCCCCCCCTCTTCCCCCCCCCTCTTCCCCCCCCCTCTTCCCCCCCCTCTTCCCCCCCCCTCTTCCCCCCCCCTCTTCCCCCCCTCTTCCCCCCCCTCTTCCCCCCCCTCTTCCCCCCCCCTCTTCCCCCCCCCTCTTCCCCCCCCTCTTCCCCCCCCCTCTTCCCCCCCCCTCTTCCCCCCCCCTCTTCCCCCCCCCCTTCCCCCCCCTCTTCCCCCCCCCTCTTCCCCCCCCTCTTCCCCCCCCTCTTTCCCCCCCCTCTTTCCCCCCCTCTTTCCCCCCCTCTTTCCCCCCCCTCTTTCCCCCCCCTCTTTCCCCCCCCTCTTTCCCCCCCCTCTTTCCCCCCCCTCTTTCCCCCCCCTCTTTCCCCCCCCTCTTTCCCCCCCCTCTTTCCCCCCCCTCTTTCCCCCCCCTCTTTCCCCCCCCTCTTCCCTCTTCCCCTCCCCTCTTCCCCTCCCCCTCCCTCCCTCTTCCCCTCTCTCTTCCCCCCTTCCCCCTTCCCTCTTCCACCCCCTCCTCTTCCCCCCCTTCCCCCCCCCCTTCCCCCCCCTCTTCCCCCCCCTCTTCCCCCCCCCTCTTCCCCCCCCTCTTCCCCCCCCCTCTTCCCCCCCCTCTTCCCCCCCCTCTTCCCCCCCCCTCTTCCCCCCCCCTCTTCCCCCCCCCTCTTCCCCCCCCCTCTTCCCCCCCCTCTTCCCCCCCCCCTTCCCCCCCCTCTTCTCCCCCCCCTCTTCCCCTCTTCCCCCCCCTTCCCCCCCTCTTCCCCCCCCTCCTCCTTCCCTCTCCCCCCCCCCCCCCGGGACCGCTACCGCTGGTCTCCCCCTTTTTCCTCCCCCCCCCGGCACCACTACCGCTGGTCTCCCCCTTTCTCTCTCCCCCCCCCCCCCCCACCCCGGCACTGCTACCGCTGGTCTCCCCGCGCTGCTCTCCCCGGCCCGCTCCACTCTCTCACTCCGGCCATTGTATTCTGCCACGTGTTTGTTAGGTTTCATCTCTGTGATTTTTTGACCAGCGCCATCTTTAGTCCTGGCAGCTGCTACAGTCGCAGGCTGTGACGTTTTCGTGGCACATGCTGTATCTGCGCATGTGCCAAAACAGCTCCACCTACCGATCGCGTTGTCAACAATTGCGGTCTAAAATAAATGAGTTAACAGCGCAAATAGAGATAATTGGGTATGATTTAGTGGCAATTACTGAGAGGTGGTTACAGGGAAACCAGGTTTGGGAATTGAATATCCAAGGGTACTCAGTATTTCGGAAGGATAGACAGGAAGGAAAAGGAGGTGGTGTCGCTTTGTTAGTGAAAGAAGAGATCAGTGCTGTAGCGAGAAACAATATAGGCACTGGAGATCAAGACATAGAATCAGTCTGGGTAGAAATAAGAAAAAGCAAGGGAAAGAAGTCCCTGGTGGGAGAAATCTATTGGTCCCCAAACAGTAGTTCTGCAGTGGGGCACAGTTTCAACCAGGAAATACTGGGGGCTTGGAAGAAAGGTATGGCAATAATCATGGGTGATTTTAATATACGTATAGACTGGATTAATCAAATTGGCAAGGGTAGCCTCGAGGGAGAGTTCATTGAATGTATTAGAGATTGTTTTTTGGAGCAATATGTTGTGGAAGCAACCAGGCAGCAGGCTATTCTAGATTTGGTGTTGTGTAATGAGGTGGGATTAATAAATGATCTCATTGTTCAGGATCCTGGAGGGAAAAGTCATCATAGCATGCTAGAATTTCAAATTCAGTTTGAGACCAAGAAGCTAGAGTCCCACACAAGCTTTCTGGAGTTAAACAAAGGTAATTATATAGGCATGAGGACAGATTTGGCCCAAGTGGACTGGGCAGGAAGACTCCAAGGTAGGACAGTTGACAGATGTTTAAGGAGATCTTCAATTTATCCCAAATAAAATATATTCCAGACAGGAAGAAAGATTCTAGGAGGGGAAAAAAACATCCATGGCTAAGCAAGGAAGTTAATGATAACATCAAGACAAAAACTAAGGCACACCATGTTGCACAGGCAGGCTGGAAGATTGGGAAACTTTTAAATATCAAAAAAGGGTTACTAAAAAAATAATAAAAAGAGCAACGGTAAATTATGAAAGAAAACTAGTGCAAAATATATAAACGGATAGCAAAAGCTATAAAAAGCAAAAGTATATAAAAGGGAAGAGAGTAGCTAAAGTGAATGTTAGTCCGTTGGAGGATGAGACTGGGGAATTAATAGAAGGGAACACAGAAATGGCAGACACACAAAGTCAGTATTTTGCTTCAGTTTTCACAGCGGAGGACACTCGTACCATCCCAATAGTACCAGGTAATGCAGAGGTTATAGAAAGGGAGGAAGTTAGAAAAACCATCATGCCCCCTCCCACTCTGCCCCCCTTCCAGTCTACCTCTGGAACCTCCTCCAGCCCCCTCCCTATCTCTGGAACCTCCTCCAGTCCCCTCCCTATCTCTGTAACCTCCTCCGGCCCCGACAACCCTCCCTATTTCTGTAACCTTTACTAGCCCCTACAACCCTCCCTATCACTGTAACCTCCTCCAGCCCTCCCTGTCTCTGTAACCTCCTCCAGCCTCTGCAAACCTCCTGATCTCTGTAACCTCCTCCAGCTTGTACAACCCTCCCTATCACTGTAACCACCTCTAGCCTCTACAACCCTCCCCATCTCTGTCACCTCCTCCAGCCACGACAACGCTCCCTATCTCTATAACCTCCTCCAGCCCCCACAATTCTCCCTATCTCTGTTAACCTCCTCCAGTACCGACAACCCTCCCCATCTCTGTAGCCTTCTCCAGCCCCGACAACTCTCCCTATCTGTGTAAGCTCCTCCAGCCCCGACAGCCCTCCCTATCTC